>NC_092273.1:3545924-3845924 GCF_036320965.1 Panulirus ornatus
ACAACTGTGGTTTTGAAAGTGCAGAAGTGAAGTTTGAATTGTTATAAACATATGGGAAGGATGGAGCCAGTTTTATAATGATGACTAAGAGAACAAATGTGTATGAGTTGAATAAAAAAGAAGTTGATGGAGACTGAAGAAAAGATAGAGTGAAGGAGGATGTAATTGAAAATGGTGAAAACTTAGTGTTGGAAATTATGGAAATGATGGTTTGCATAAAGAGTGCTTAGGTACCTGGGATGGATAGTTTCATTGGTTTATGACAGTGAAGCATCCTGTACATGTTCATAGGAAAAATGGATTTATTTTTTATTTCCAAATGTTTATTCAGTATAACATTAACATTAATCATTTTTATGCAGTTTGCGTGAGTCGCTTTTGAATGTAATATACGTTCATCGGCCTTACTGGAAGTGTTTCCAGTATCAGGGATCATTCTCTGTAAAAGAAGCTTTAAATGAGACTGCTGGAATGAGACACACTCCTTCCCTGTCTTTCATTGGACCTACAGTCAGGCCAGTAACATACCCAACAAGAGATTTTCATCAGAAATTGTCACCTGAACATTTAGAGAAAACTAAGTTAAAACTGATACAGTTAAAGCAAAAAGGTGAGTAGAATGGTTTATTCTGTTTTATGCATGAGTTGTACTTTTGTTATTTGCATTCATTAAGAGCTTATTAGTTTGAAAAGCTGTTCTTCTTGTGTACTTGGCCATTTTTCCATGAAGTAGTGAAATTTTAGCATAAAGTTATTTTCATGAAATTTATTTATTCATGTATTTCATAGATGATACAGCGCTGGTGGCTGATTCATGTGAGAAACTGCAGAAGCTGGTGACTGAGTTTGGTAAAGTGTGTGGAAGAAGAAAGTTAAGAGTAAATGTGAATAAGAGCAAGGTTATTAGGTACAGTAGGGTTGAGGGTCAAGTCAATTGGGAGGTAAGTTTGAATGGAGAAAAACTGGAGGAAGTGAAGTGTTTTAGATATCTGGGAGTGGATCTGGCAGCGGATGGAACCATGGAAGCGGAAGTGGATCATAGGGTAGGGGAGGGGGCGAAAATTCTGGGGGCCTTGAAGAATGTGTGGAAGTCAAGAACATTATCTCGGAAAGCAAAAATGGGTATGTTTGAAGGAATAGTGGTTCCAACAATGTTGTATCGTTGCGAGGCGTGGGCTATGGATAGAGTTGTGCGCAGGAGGATGGATGTGCTGGAAATTAGATGTTTGAGGACAATGTGTGGTGTGAGGTGGTTTGATCGAGTGAGTAACGTAAGGGTAAGAGAGATGTGTGGAAATAAAAAGAGCGTGGTTGAGAGAACAGAAGAGGGTGTTTTGAAGTGGTTTGGGCACATGGAGAGAATGAGTGAGGAAAGATTGACCAAGAGGGTATATGTGTCGGAGGTGGAGGGAACGAGGAGAAGAGGGAGACCAAATTGGAGGTGGAAAGATGGAGTGAAAAAGATTTTGTGTGATCGGGGCCTGAACATGCAGGAGGGTGAAAGGAGGGCAAGGAATAGAGTGAATTGGAGCGATGTGGTATACCGGGGTTGACGTGCTGTCAGTGGATTGAATCAAGGCATGTGAAGCGTCTGGGGTAAACCATGGAAAGCTGTGTAGGTATGTATATTTGCGTGTGTGGACGTATGTATATACATGTGTATGGGGGGGGTTGGGCCATTTCTTTCGTCTGTTTCCTTGCGCTACCTCGCAAACGCGGGAGACAGCGACAAAGTATAATAAAAAAAAATAATAATATCATGAGAAGATGCTTTTCTTGTCTTTCATACTTTATTATGGTTATGCTGACCAGTAAACTGGCCCTTTTTCATTGAGCAGGTGTATAATAATGCCATACTATTCATTATAGTCTCCTGTCTTCCATTATTCCTTATGTCTTGTTCTGGTTCATCATATATATATATTGATTTGACTGTTTTGATTTACGTTTTAATTACAGAAAGGACTGAATCTCTCCCAGAAAGTAAACTCTGTTTGGTATATGATGAAGAAATGAGTGAGCACAGAAATTTGTGTGAATCGTGAGTAGATACTTTATTGTCTTTTATGCATAGCTGTAGTTATGCAGATTAGCTAAATAACCTTTTTTCATTCACCTGTTTTAGCATTTCAACTGTATTATCAGGAATTGTGAATTCTCCAGTACAATATAAAAAGAGTAATTGGACATCTATTGCTGCTTTTTCTATCCAGGCAAAACCATAAAGTTTCCATATCTGCCAATGATATTTCTTAGAAATGATATTTGATAACAGTGGTAATATAGAAAGAAAAATGAAAATTAATTATTTGTGGATGGTGCCAGCAGGATGACCCAAGTTTCTTCAAATGTAAAATGTTTTATGCTCTGTACAATCATAATGATGAGTGAATTGTAAAGGGCATGAAAAAAATTAAAGACAGATTTAAAGGGATTCTAAGCAGCAACCCTTTTGCCTGCTAATGAACACTCATCAAAAACATTGTATATTATAATTTTGTATATTTATTTATGGATTGTAATTACAGAACACATGTTTTTGGTATGTAAAATGATAAGTGCCAGATTTAAAGGGGCACAGAGCAGCTCGATGCCAACTCGTAAAAACTTATAAAAAGAATTGCATACTATCATTACTGAGGAGAGTGTGGAAAGAGAGGTCACCATTTGTGAGTGTAAAGATTGGCATATTTGATGGTATAATAGTCCTGCTGTTGTATTGATGGAAACTGTGGGCCCTGTGTAAAAAAATTACATTTTTGTGGACAGGATGTGGTGTGAGGAGGGTTGAATGAATAGGAAATGAAGTGTTGATAGAGGAATGCATTAATAAGAGGAATATATATGTGAGAGCTGAATATGGTATGTTGGAATGGTTTGGACATATGGAAAGGGTGAGGGAAGAGAGGATGACTAAGAGTGTATACTTGTCTGAATTGGAGGTAGCAAGGAAAAGGAGGAAACCAAGGAGGAGATGGAAGTATGTAGTGGAAAATGCTTTGAGTGATTAGGGCTTGAACATGCAGGACAATATGAGGCAAGTATGGTATAAGGTGAATTGGAGTGATGTGATTAACAGGGTGACAGCTGAACTCCAGCCTATGAAGCATTTAGGGGAAACCATAAGGAGGTCTGTGGGTCCTTATTGTAGAAAAGGGCCTCTGTTTTCAGTGCTGTCTATATGACACCTAGAGAGTGGATGTGGGAAAATGAGGTCATTCTTCATCTGTTTTTAGCTGTACCTTGATGTTATGGGAAATGGTATATAAATATTTCTTTTTCTTTCATACTATTCGCCATTCCCTGCATTAGCAAGGTAGCGTTAAGAACAGAGGACTGGGCCTTTGAGGGAATATCCTCACCTGGCCCCCTTCTCTGTTCCTTCTTTTGGAAAATTAAAAAAAAAAAAATGAGAGGGGAGGATTTCCAGCCCCTTGCTCCCTTCCCTTTTAGTCGCCTTCTACGACATGCAGGGAATACGTGGGAAGTATTCTTTCTCCCCTATCCCCAGGGATAAAGAAGGTATATAAATTAATATTGTATATTGTTTCAGAGAGCAAAAATGGGTATGTTTGAAGGAATAGTAGTTCCAACAATGTTACATAGTTGTGAGGTATAGGCTATAGATAGGGTTGTGTGGAGAAAGGTGGATATGTTGGAAATGAAATGTTTTGAGGACAATACCAGGTGTTAGGCGATTTGATGGAGTAAGTAATGAAAGGGTAAGAGAGAAGTGTGGTAATAAAAAGTGTGGTTGAGAGACCAGAAGAGGGTGTGTTGAAGTTGTTTGGATGTATGGAAAGAATGAGTGAGGAAAGATTGACAAAAAGGATGTATGTGTAGAGGGTATGTGTAGAAGCAGGAGACCAAATTGGAGGTGGAAGGATGGAATGAAAAAGATTTTGAAGGATCGGGGCCTGAACATAGAGGAGGGTGAAAGGCGTGCAAGGAATAGAATGAATTGGAACAATGTGGTATACTGGGGTCGATGTGCTGTCAGTGGATTGAACCAGGGCATGTGAAGCATCTTTGGTAAACCATGGAAAGTTTTGTGGGGCCTGGATGTGGAAAGGGAGCTGTGTTTTCGGTGCATTACACATGACAGCTAGAGACTGAGTGTGAATTAATGTGGCCTTTATTGTCTTTTCCTAGTACTACCTCACCTGGGGGGCTGCTATTTCATGTGTGGCTGGTGGTGATGGGATTGGATGAAGGCAGCAAGTATGAATATGTACATGTGTATATATGTATATGTCTGTGTATGTATGTGTATGTTGAAATGTATAGGTATGTATATATACATGTGTGGGCATTTATGTATATACATGTGTATGTGGGTGGGTTGGGCCATTGTTTTGTCTGTTTCCTTGTGATGCCTCGCTAACACAGGAGATGGCAATTAAGTATTATGATAATGATAATAATCTTATATACTTATACTTAACTGCTGTTTCCCACATCAGCGAGGTAGTGCAAGGAAACAGATGAAGAATGGTCCAGCCACTCATATGCACATATGTATACATAAATGCCCATACATGCACATATATATACATACACAGACATACATATATACACATGTACATATTCATACTTGCTGCCTTCATTCATTCCTGTTGCCACCTCACCACACAGGAAACAGCATCCCCCCCTCCCCCCCAGCGAGGTAGTGCCAGGAAAAGACTAAAAGGCCACATTTGTTCACACTATCTCTAGCTGTCATGTGTAATGCACCGAAACCACAGCTCCCTTTCCACAGACCTTTCCTTGGTCTTCTCCAGACGCTTCACATACTCTGGTTCAGTCCATTGACAGCACGTCGACCCTGGTATACCACATCGTTCCTATTTACTCTATTCCTTGCACGCCTTTCATCCTCCTGTATGTTCAGGCCTCGGTTGCTCAAAATCTTTTTCACTCCATCCATCCACCTCTGATTTGGTCTCTCACTTTTCCTTGCTCCCTCCACTCCTGACACATGTGTCCTCTTTGTCAGTCTTTCCTCACTCATTCTCTCCATGCGTCCAAACCATTTCAGCATGCCCTCTTCTGCTCTCTCAACCACAATCTTTTACCACACATCTCTCACCCTTTCATTACTTACTTGATCAAACATCCTCACACCACATATTGTCCTCGAACATTTCATTTTCAACACATCCACTCTCCTCCGGACAGACCTATCTATAGCCCATGCCTCGCAACCATATAACACTGTTAGAGCCACTATTCCTTCAAACATGCCCAGTTTTGCTCTCTGAGATAACATTCTTGTCTTCCACATATTCTTCAACGCTCCCAGAACCTTCGTCCCCTTCCCCACCCTGTAACTCACTTCCACATCCATGGTTCCATCCACTGCTAAGTCCACTCCCAGATATCTAAAACACTTCACTTCCTCCAGTTTTTCTCCATTCAAACTTTCCTCCCAATTAACTTGTCCCTCAACCTTACTGAATCTAATATCCTTGCTCTTCTTCACAAGTACTCTCAACTCTCTGTTTTCACACACTTTATCAAACTCAGTCACCAACTTTTGTTACACAGCATGTTTTGATTTCATTAAGTCCTTGATTTACATAGATAATGATGAAAAAAATAAAACAAGAAAATTCAGGTATAACTGAATCACTTGAATCACTACATAGGTGGCATCGGTCAGCTTACATAGTCATTGTTTATGTGTGAGGTTTCAGCCAGCCACCGTATAGGGGCAAGACCTTCTGGTACTTCAGGTGCCATTTCCTGATTTTGAGAGGGTAAGCAATCTGTGTGGGAAGTGAAATTTTTTTTAACAACTTCGGTTGGATTTCATGGCCAAAGAGTTGATTTGCTGTATGCAGTAAGTGATGTCACAGATGTGCCAGAAGTGGATTAGTTTTTTCCCTAAGCACAAAGGAAATTGAGAAATTCATATGCACAAGATGATTTATCATGCAAGAAAATCAAATCCAACTAGGTGGAAGCCTGGAAGTAGGTATATTGTCTCCTACATTCTAGAACTGTGCATTGAATTATTGTTCAAGTAGCCTTGCCTAAGTACTCCGGAATGTGATGAAAACTGTTTTCGTTAATTACAAAGAACCAGCATGGCTACCAGTAAAGATATGAAATTTATTACCAGCAGTCGGCTCAGCTTCAGTAATAATAGCTCATCATAAAGATTTATTGGATTTTTCAGTGATATTTATTATGACTCCTGTTATAGAAATATTGCATTTGAACTGTCATCTTTTTTAGACTTTTAGAAGGCCTTTCATAAAGTTCCTAATGAAAGATTGTGTAAGATAAAACCATGTTGTCTTGGAAATTAAGTATGTAGCTGAAGAGAAATATAAAGACTACAATATTGTCTTGTGTATAAAAACTAAACCATTCCAAGTTTAGGAGAAACAGCTGGTGGCTGATTCGAGTGAGAAACTGCAAAAGCTGGTGACTGAGTTTGGTAAAGTGTGTGAAAGAAGAAAACTGAGAGTAAATGTGAATAAGAGCAAGGTTATTAGGTACAGTAGGGTTGAGGGACAAGGCAACTGGGAGTTAAGTTTGAATGGAGAAAAACTGGAGGAAGTGAAGTGTTTTAGATATCTGGGAGTGGATTTGGCAGCAGATGGAACCATGGAAGCGAAAGTGAATCATAGGGTGGGGGAGGGGACGAAAGTTCTGGAAGCAATGAAAAATGTGTGGAAGTCAAGAACATTATCTTGGAAAGCAAAAATGGGTATGTTTGAAGGAATAGTGGTTCCAACAATGTTACATGGTTGCGATGCGGAGGAGGGTGGATGTGCTGAAAATGAGGTGTTTGAGGACAATATGTGGTGTGAGGTGGTTGATCCGATTAAGTAATGAAAGGGTAAGAGAGATGTGTGGTAATAAAAAGAGTGTGGTTGAGAGAGCAGAAGAGGGTGTTTTGAAATGGTTTGGTCACATGGAGAGAATGAGTGAAGAAAGATTGACCAAGAGGATATATGTGTCAGAGGTGGAGGGAACGAGGAGAAGTGGGAGACCAAATTGGAGGTGGAAAGATGGAGTGAAAAAGACTTTGAGTGATAGGGTGAAAGGCATGCAAGGAATAGAGTGAATTGGAACAATGTGGTATACCAGGGTCGACGTGCTGTCAGTGGATTGAACCAGGGCATGTGAAGCTTCTGGGGTAAACCATGGAAAGTTTTGTGGGGCCTGGATGTGGAAAGGGGGCTGTGGTTTCGGTGCATTATACATGACAGCTAGAGACTGAGTGTGAATGAATGTGGCCTTTGTTGTCTTTTCCTAGCGCTGCCTCGCGCACACGAGGGGGGAGGGTTTTTTTTCATGTGTGGTGGGGTGGTGACGGGAATTAATAAGGGCAGACAGTATGAATTATGTACATGTGTATATATGTATATGTCTGTGTGTGTATATATATATATATGTATACGTTGAGATGTATAGGTATGTATATGTGCTGTGTGTGGACGTGTATGTATATACATATGTATGTGGGTGGGTTGGGCCATTCTTTTGTCTGCTTCCTTGCGCTACCTTGTTAAATGCGGGAGACAGCGACAAAGTATAAAGTATAAGATAAATATTTGGTTTAGCTAGCCCCAAGTGTAGAATATTTCATTAATTTTTTATTCAAATGATTAGGCACATAAAGATATACCAGAACCATTATTTTCTTTCCATGAATTAAAGTTAAGCATTAAAGTCATTATTTGCTTGATTGGCTAGTCCTTAGGTGGGGCAAAATAGACAGGGTGGCTGTATATTGATGGGTGCCATACAGATGTGTTGTGGAGAAGGCATGTGACCACCCACATTGTTTACTAGTAAGGTACAGCTCCAGTAATGCGTCTTTTGTTTGAATTGCCATTTGTTCCCAGACAGCAAAGCCTACAGCAGTTGTGGAATTCATCTTGTGGTGGGAGATTAAGTTTGTAGAATGACTTTCATAACACCTTGCTATATTTGTAGCAGTGAGATTGTTAAAGCTGCTGCAGTTTAGGTAGATTGTTGAAATTGTAAGAAGCATTATTTCCACCATATTTCAATACTGGCCTTGTCATGCGTGGTTTGATTATAGATAGGAAAAGCCACATGAGTATCCCTATTTTTTTTTATTTATGAATTTGTTCTTACAGGGAGCACCCAGAGAGGCCTGAAAGAGTAGAAAGGATATGGGAGTACTTAAAGAAGAATAAGATTTTGGAAAGAGCTACTGTTCTTCAGGTATATAATGTTTTTACCATATCACCAACGTACTGCACATTAGGATTTATATTTGAATGTTCAGGACGGTATTGAAATGTATCTGTAGATATTTCTAGTGTGATTAGTAGAAGTGATAATTTTCTTAAGAGTAGATACCACAGAAACAGTTTGTACTGCCTATGACCTAAGCAGTAATGGTTCATGAATTTGACATAATTTGTTGCTTGGATTTTCTTTACTTGACAGCAAGATATGTGAATGTCAGATTGCACTGACCTATTGCTAATGACACTTTGGCAATTGTTGAATGATAGTTAAACATCCGAGTTAACAATACCACACCTGCTATAAGACTCTAACAACCAGAAATTTATCCCTTGCCTGCTTCACATTTCCCTTCATGTTGAGGCCCTAAATCCTCAAAGCATCTTTAATTCATCCTTCCACCTCCTTGGTGACTTTGCTTGAGTTAGACCTTTTAGAAAAAGGTAAAGGTTTTACTTTGAAGACATTTGCTCATAACTCAGAGAAAATTCCTTTTTTTGCTATGGAATATAACACTGATATTTTTGATATTTTCTAAACAATATTTTTGTCCTCTCTGATTTCATTTCTGTTGATTGTGCTGTGCTGTAGGCATCATTGGCATCACATATTTCATGAAATACCCTTCTACTATAGTTAATCTTCAAAAAATACTCCTCAAGGAAGAGGAGGGGTCACTTTTATTAGATATTTATGCATTCATGTTCCATTACAAATAGGTTGACAATGACATTTATATCCCCAGTTCATGTTTGAGTATAATCTGTCTCTTCTTGTGACTATTAGCCATTATGTTACATAATTTTCTTATATATTTTAATGTGTTTTGCTGTAAACTGTCAACCATTTCTCAGTCACGCAAAGCGACTCGTGCAGAAGTAGGACTCGTGCATACCAAAGACCACATAGATCTTATGTATAGCATGGAGGCGCTAAGTGAAGAAGAACTTCAGTCTCTTCAGGAGAATTATAAGTCTATTTACCTCCACCCTAAGAGTAATGTTGCTGCTCTTCTTGCTGTTGGAAGTCTCCTGCAGGTAAGTATTGGAATTCTGGCTGGAGCTTTTTTATTGGAAATAGGGCATGTTTGACAATAGTTAGTGGTATGAGTTAGTAGTTTGAGATGACTGTTAGAATGTGTCAGGGTTTTTGTGTTGGAACATGAGATGAGAGCAAGGTGGCATGACAATAATGTTCATGTCAGTCATGGTAAAACAAAGTGGAAGTTGCGACAGGTGCCTTGTAAAGGGGCATGTTGTGCTGTTAGCTGCATTAGACAAGGAATTGGAAAGAATGGCTGGCTGCTCTGATGATGTATATATGAGGAGGATGCTGAAAGTGAGTGTGCTTAAAACTAAGATTTTAGCTTTTGAATGGGGTGAAATATCAATCCACTGATGCGAGAACTAGAAGTGGTGGATGAATTTAGATATTAGGAAGTATAAGTTAGTAAAAATGGTACTGGGGATCTAAAGTTGAGAGTAGAGTCTTGTGCAGGAGAAATATTAGATGTGCATAGAATGGTGGTGAAAGGAAAAAGCTTGTGTAGATTTTGCAAGAGGCTTTCATGAAGGAGGACATATCCTAACTTGTATGCATAGATATGAAACCTAGTTTTCTATAGGCCATGATTGGTAAAAATTGATAGCAGTGGAGATTAGTATCTTGTGTAGTGTTAGTGGAATCAAGAGAACAGATAGTGAAGAATCAGTATATATAAGGAATATGTTATGTAAGAAATCATTAGAAAGGTATATTGTGGAAAGTCTTTTAGGATGGTAAGATCTTATAGAATGGTATGATCTTATAGAATGTTTGACCATAGACTGGTTAAGAATGTATAAGATGGTACATGTCCTCTACTTAAAGGTTTGCTAAGACAAAGGGGTCCATTTAATGCACTCATTGTGTAACAAAGATCTCCCTTGCTTCAGTAAGGGATTTCTCCTGCCTGCATCATATTTTTCTGAGGATAGAGCAAGATGTTTTGGAAGGAGGTGAATAAAGTGTGCAAGACAAGAGAACAAATGGGAACATGGGTGAAAGGGGCTAATGGGGAGATAATAACAAGTAGTGTTGAAGTGAGGAGATGGAGTGAGTATTTTTGAAGGTTTGTTGAATGTGTTTGATGATAGAGTGGCAGATATAGGGTGTTTTGGTCAGGGTGGTGTGCAAAGTGAGAGGGTCAGGGAAAATGGTTTGGTAAACAAGAGAAGAGGTAGTGAAAGCTTTGCAGAAGATGTAAGCCGGCAAGGTGGCAGGTTTGGATGGTATTGCAGTGGAATTTATTAAAAAAGGGGGTGACTTTGTTGTTGATTGGTTGTAAGGATATTCACTGTATATATGGAGGGCAAGGAATAGAGTGAATTGGAGCAATGTGGTATACCGGGGTTGACGTGCTGTCAGTGGATTGAATCAGGGCATGTGAAGCGTCTGGGGTAAACCATGGAAAGCTGTGTAGGTATGTATATTTGCGTGTGTGGACGTATGTATATACATGTGTATGGGGGTGGGTTGGGCCATTTCTTTCGTCTGTTTCCTTGCGCTACCTCGCAAACGCGGGAGACAGCGGCAAAAAAAAAAAAAAAAAAAAAAATATGGATCATGGTGAAGTGCCTGAGGATTGGCGGAATGCATTCATAGTGCCATTGTACAAAGGCAAAGGGGATAAAGGTCAGTGTTCAAATTACATAGGTATAAGTTTTTTGAGTATTCCTGGGAAATTATAAGGGAGGGTATTGATTCAGAGGGTAAAGGCATGTACAGAGCATCAGATTAGGGAAGAGCAGTGTGGTTTCAGAAGTGGTAGAGGATGTGTGGATCAGGTATTGGCTTTAAAGAATGTATGTGAAAAATACTTAGAAAAACAGATGGATTTGTATGTAGCATTTATGGATCTGGAGCAGACATATGATAGAGTTGATAGAGATGCTTTGTGGAAGTTTTAAGAGTATATGGTGTGGGAGGTAAGTTGCTAGAAGCAGTGAAAAGTTTTTACCAAGATGTAAGGCATGTGTATGAGTAGGAAGAGAGGAAAGTGATTGGTTCCCAGTGAATGTCAGTTTGCGGTAGGGGTGTGTGATGTCTCCATGGTTGTTTAATTTGTTTATGGATGGGTTGGTTAGGGAGGTGAATGCAAGAGTTTTGGAGAGAGGGACAATTATGCAGTCTGTTGTGGATAAGAGGACTTGGGAAGTGAGTCAGTTGTTGTTCGCTGATGATACAGCGCTGGTGGCTGATTTGGGTGAGAAACTGCAGAGGTTGGTGACTAAGTTTGGTAAAGTATGTGAAAGAAGAAAGTTGAGAGCAATTGTGAATAAGAGCAAGGTTATTATGTTGAGTAGGGTTGAGGGACAAGTTAAGTGGGAGGTAAGTTTGAATGGAGAAAAACTGGAGGAAGTGAAGTGTTTTGGAGATCTGGGAGTGGACTTAGCAGCGGATGGAACCATAGAAGCGGAAGTGAGTCACAGGTTGGGGGAGTTGGCGAAGGTTCTGGTAGCATTGAAGAATGTGTGGAAAGCGAGAGTGTTATCTCGGAGAGCAAAAATGGGTATGTTTGAAGGAATAGTGGCTCCAACATCGTTATATGGTTGCAAGGCATGGGCTATAGATAGGGTTGTGTGGAGGAGGGTGGATGTGTTGGAAATGAGATGTTTGAGGACAGTGTGTGGTGTGAGGTGGTTTGATCGAGCAAGTAATGAAAGGGTAAGAGAGATGTTTGGTAATAGAGTGTGGTTGAGAGAGCAGAAGAGGGCGTGTTGAAATTGTTTGGATGTATGGAGAGAATGAGTGAGGAAAGATTGACAAAGAGGATATATATGTGGTAGAGGTGGAGGGAAGAAAGAGAAGCGGGAGACTAAATTGGAGGTGGAAAGATGGAGTGAAAATGATTTTGAGCAATCGGGGCTTGAACATACAGGAGGATGGAAGGTGTTCAAGGAATAGAGGGAATTGGAATGATGGGGTTTACAGAAGTTGACATGCTGTAAGTGGATTGAGCCAGGGCATGTGAAGCGTCTGGGGTACACCATGGAAAGGTCTGTGGGGCCTGGATGTGGAAAGGGAGCTGTGGTTTCAGTGCATTACATATGACAGCTAGAGACTGAGTGTGAATAAATGTGACCTTTTTGTCTTTTCCTGGCACTACCTCGCTAGAGGGAAGTGGGAGGATGCTTTTTCATGTATGGCAGGGTGGTGATGGGAATGGATGAAGGCAGCAAGTATGAATATGTACATGTCTATATATGTAAATGTCTGTGTATGTGTATGTATGTATACAGTGAAATGTATATGTATGTATATGTGCATGTGTGGGTGTTTATGTATATACATTTGTATGTGGGTGGGGTGGGCCATTCCTCATCTGTTTCCTTGTGTTACCTCACTAATGCAGGAGACTGCGATTAAGTTTGATAATAATGATAATAATTAACTATTTATGTGGTAAATTTTATATCACTAAGGTAAAGATGTTGCATAAGCTTATTCTACAGAAGTTTGTTCAAGATGCAGTAGTATTGTTTCTAGAAAAGAAAGATTGATATTTTATTTTTGTTTTAACTGAATTAAGGTATTAGTTTGTACTTTTTGCTAATATGAATAGTGTTACAGCATAAGACTTCAGGTCTCTGTGCCAGAAGAGCAATTGAATGCAAAGTTGTGAACTAGTAGGGGTATTATTAATACTACCAATTGCTTCCCCTGCCATCAACTGCTCCACAAATTTCTCTTTCATCTTGTTCATTGTATTGGCTGATTAGTTTTTTTTTTGTATAAGTTGATTCATGATGCTGTAAAGGTGTTTTCAGAAGAAAGAGAAATATTTCTTTTCTTCTGTGTTTATGTGAAAAAGATATTGATTTATGCAACATATTGATATACACAGTATCATAACATAAACATTCAGGTTGTTTTGTCACCATAAGGAGGGTAGAGGAATGAACGAGAGTTTGTGTTTACTCCAAGAGTCATGTTCACAGCCATGACACTTGTTATTTGTTCATTGCCTGCCTTGTCTTTATGATATTAATTTTTTAGGTAAATTGTTGTTTTATCATGGCATTATTTATTCTAATGTTCTCAGGTTAGGTAGTCCTCAGTTTGAATTAGAACCATCATTGAACCAAGTATAAGTTCTGTACTAGATTGAGAATTTAGTGTCAGGAATAAAAATGTAATTTTACTGTAAGAAATAATGGAGTATCAAGGTATATGCCCCTTTGTTTAGTGGAGGACAGATTTACAGTTGAGGGTACAATGAGGAGAGGTAGACCCAGGAGAGATGGATAGATGCTTTGAGAGACTTGATTAGGGCTAGTGACTTTTCAAAAGAGGTTATTAGATAGATGATTAGAGGCTGAATGTAATGGAAATGTTTTTGTTCAGAGGTGGTGCAAATAGAAACATTGGTCTCACTTGACAAATCAACATATTGTATGAAGTAAAATGTAAGAAGCACCTATATAAGTGTGATTTATTTTTCATTGAAATGCATTAGTCATGTGTTGAGGATGAGTATGGGTGATTTTAGAGGTTATGTGTATCTAATCTACCACGTAGAATTTGGCAATTAACAATAGACACATAAGGTTAACTACCGGTACATTTGTACAAAATTTCAATGACCAAAGATCCTTGGTTTTGTTGTTCCTGGTATTTGTCATCTTTATTTAGGACTGGAATTTATGAAGTTAAAGATTCTCTCATTCTTCTCATTTTTGAAATTTAAGGCATAGTATTGTCCGCTGGCTTCACACTAATATTTGTACATTCCTCCCTTTTCCTAAATTTAGTTAGGAGTATTGGTTTCCTTCTAATGTAGGTTGTGGATAATGTGTGCAGTAACAAAACGTTAAGTGGCATAGGTGTGGTGCGTCCCCCTGGACATCATGCAGAGCAGGACCATCCACATGGCTTCTGCTTCTACAACAATGTTGCTATTGCTGCTAAATATGCTATTATGCGGCATGGATTCCAGCGGTTAGTGTATCTATGATTTTATGTCAATATCATTAGTAGTATTAGTTTACATACATGGGGAAATCCAAAAAATTATTCTGGTAATATTTCAGAATTCTTTTATTCAGAAAGATTCACAGAACCTTTGTGCCTGATCTGGCTATTTTTAACAAGGAAAATTTTATGGGGCCTATTTGTGAGTAGGGAGCTGTGGTTTTGGTGCATTACACATAACAGCTAGAGAGTGGATGTGAGCATATGTGGCCTTTTTTTGTCTGTTCCTGATGCTGCCTCTGTAATGTGGGAAACAGCAATCAAGTATGAAGAAAATAGTTTTATAGATTGCTTTTAATTGTGAAAAATAAAAAAAACAAATTCAGTCCACTTTAAAGTGTATTCTTATGGACTTGTTCGGTTAATAGGGATGTCTGATCATTATCTTGTGGAGGCTAAGGTGAAGATTTGTATGGGTTTTCAGAAAAGAAGAGTGAATGTTGGGGTGAAGAGGGTGGTGAGAGTAAGTGAGCTTGAGAAGGAGACCTGTGTGAGGAAGTACCAGGAGAGACTGAGTACAGAATGGAAAAAGGTGAGAACAATGGAAGTAAGGGGAGTGGGGGAGGAATGGGATGTATTTAGGGAATCAGTGATGGATTGCGCAAAAGATGCTTGTGGCATGAGAAGAGTGGGAGGTGGGTTGATTAGAAAGGGTAGTGAGTGGTGGGATGAAGAAGTAAGAGTATTAGTGAAAGAGAAGAGAGAGGCATTTGGACGATTTTTGCAGGGAAAAAATGCAATTGAGTGGGAGGTGTATAAAAGAAAGAGACAGGAGGTCAAGAGAAAGGTGCAAGAGGTGAAAAAAAGGGCAAATGAGAGTTGGGGTGAGAGAGTATCATTAAATTTTAGGGAGAATAAAAAGATGTTCTGGAAGGAGGTAAATAAAGTGCGTAAGACAAGGGAGCAAATGGGAACTTCAGTGAAGGGCGCAAATGGGGAGGTGATAACAAGTAGTGGTGATGTGAGAAGGAGATGGAGTGAGTATTTTGAAGGTTTGTTGAATGTGTTTGATGATAGAGTGGCAGATATAGGGTGTTTTGGTCGAGGTGGTGTGCAAAGTGAGAGGGTTAGGGAAAATGATTTGGTAAACTGAGAAGAGGTAGTGAAAGCTTTGCAGAAGATGAAAGCCGGCAAGGCAGCAGGTTTGGATGGTATTGCAGTGGAATTTATTAAAAAAGGGGGTGACTGAATTGTTGACTGGTTGGTAAGGTTATTTAATGTATGTATGACTCATGGTGAGGTGCCTGAGGATTGGCGGAATGCGTGCATAGTGCCATTGTACAAAGGCAAAGGGGATAAGAGTGAGTGCTCAAATTACAGAGGTATAAGTTTGTTGAGTATTCCTGGTAAATTATATGGGAGGGTATTGATTGAGAGGGTGAAGGCATGTACAGAGCATCAGATTGGGGAAGAGCAGTGTGGTTTCAGAAGTGGTAGAGGATGTGTGGATCAGGTGTTTGCTTTGAAGAATGTATGTGAGAAATACTTAGAAAAGCAAATGGATTTGTATGTAGCATTTATGGATCTGGAGAAGGCATATGATAGAGTTGATAGAGATGCTCTGTGGAAGGTATTAAGAATATATGGTGTGGGAGGAAAGTTGTTAGAAGCAGTGAAAAGTTTTTATCGAGGATGTAAGGCATGTGTACGTGTAGGAAGAGAGGAAAGTGATTGGTTCTCAGTGAATGTAGGTTTGCGGCAGGGGTGTGTGATGTCTCCATGGTTGTTTAATTTGTTTATGGATGGGGTTGTTAGGGAGGTAAATGCAAGAGTTTTGGAAAGAGGGGCAAGTATGAAGTCTGTTGGGGATGAGAGAGCTTGGGAAGTGAGTCAGTTGTTGTTCGCTGATGATACAGCGCTGGTGGCTGATTCATGTGAAAAACTGCAGAAGCTGGTGACTGAGTTTGGAAAAGTGTGTGGAAGAAGAAAGTTAAGAGTAAATGTGAATAAGAGCAAGGTTATTAGGTACAGTAGGGTTGAGGGTCAAGTCAATTGGGAGGTGAGTTTGAATGGAGAAAAACTGGAGGAAGTGAAGTGTTTTAGATATCTGGGAGTGGATCTGGCAGCGGATGGAACCATGGAAGCGGAAGTGGATCATAGGGTGGGGGAGGGGGCGAAAATTCTGGGGGCCTTGAAGAATGCGTGGAAGTTGAGAACATTATCTCGGAAAGCAAAAATGGGTATGTTTGAAGGAATAGTGGTTCCAACAATGTTGTATGGTTGCGAGGCGTGGGCTATGGATAGAGTTGTGCGCAGGAGGATGGATGTGCTGGAAATGAGATGTTTGAGGACAATGTGTGGTGTGAGGTGGTTTGATCGAGTGAGTAACGTAAGGGTAAGAGAGATGTGTGGAAATAAAAAGAGCGTGGTTGAGAGAGCAGAAGAGGGTGTTTTGAAGTGGTTTGGGCACATGGAGAGGATGAGTGAGGAAAGATTGACCAAGAGGATATATGTGTCGGAGGTGGAGGGAACAAGGAGAAGAGGGAGACCAAATTGGAGGTGGAAAGATGGAGTGAAAAAGATTTTGTGTGATCGGGGCCTGAACATGCAGGAGGGTGAAAGGAGGGCAAGGAATAGAGTGAATTGGAGCGATGTGGTATACCGGGGTTGACGTGCTGTCAGTGGATTGAATCAAGGCATGTGAAGCGTCTGGGGTAAACCATGGAAAGCTGTGTAGGTATGTATATTTGCGTGTGTGGACGTATGTATATCCATGTGTATGGGGGGGGGGGGGTTGGGCCATTTCTTTCGTCTGTTTCCTTGCGCTACCTCGCAAACGCGGGAGACAGCGACAAAGTATAATAATAATAATAAATATTATTTTGTTGGTTTGCAGGTATGACCATAGTGACTAAATCTGTTATATGACCGTATTTTTGTACTAAGTTTTCAGCTGCCTTTTATAAATGTAGTTGCTCCTCAGGTTTTCATTGTTACTGCTTACAAAGGAAAATTAGATTATCCTTAGGGATAGGGTAGAAAACATACTTCCTACATATTCTCTGCCGGTGTAGAAGGTGATTAAGAGGAACAGGAGTTGCGGGCTGGAATACATCTTGCCTTTTGTTTTCCAACAGTTGGAACAAAAAACAACCAAGCGAAGTGTTCATGATAAAAAGAAAAAAAAATATCCCCAGGGATATTTTATTTATTTATTTACATACATACACGTCCACACACGCAAATATACATACCTATACATCTCAACGTATACATATATATACATACACAGACATATATACACATGTACATAATTCATACTGTCTGCCTTTATTCATTCCCATCGCCACCCCACCACACATGGAATAACAACCCCCTCCCCCGCATGTGCGTGAAGTAGCGCTAGGAAAAGACTACAAAGGCCACATTCGTTCACACTCAGTCTCTAGCTGTCATGTATAATGCACCAAAACCACAGCTCCCTTTCCACATCCAGGCCCCACAAAACTTTCCATGGTTTACCCCAGACGCTTCACATGCCCTGGTTCAATCCATTAACAGCACATTGACCCCGGTATACCACATCATTCTAATTCACTCTATTCCTTGCATGCCTTTCACCCTCCTGTATGTTCAGGCTCCGATTGCTCAAAATCTTTTTCACTCCATCCTTCCTCCTCCAATTTAGTTTCCCACTTCTCCTCATTCCCTCCACCTCTGACACATATATCCTCTTTGTCAATCTTTCCTCACCCATTCTTTCCATGTGACCAAAGCATTTAATACACCCTCTTCTGCTCTATTACCCACACTCTTTTTATTACCACACATCTCTCTTACACACATCTTTCATTATTTACTCGATCAAACCACCTCACACCACATAGTGTCCTCAGACATCTCATTTCCAACACATCCACCCTCCTCCACATAACCCTATCTATATCCCATGCCTTGCAACCATATAACATTGTTGGAAACATTATTACTTCAAACATACCCATTTTTGCTCTCTGAGATAATGTTCTCGCCTTCCTCACATTCTTCAATGTTCTCAGAACCTTTGTCCACTCTCCCACCTTGTGACTCACTTCTGCTTCCGTGGCTCCATCTGCTGCCAAATCCACTCCCAGATATCGAAAACACTTCACTTCCTCCAGTCTTTCTCCATTCAAACTTACCTCCCAATTAACTTGTCCCTCAACCCTACTAAATCTAATAACCTTTCTCTTATTCACATTTACTCTCAGCTTTCTTCTTTCACAAACTCTACCAAACTCAGTCACCAACTTCTGCAGTTTCTCACCCGAATCAGCCGCCAGCACTGTATCATCGGCGAACAACAACTGACTCACTTCCCAAGCTGTCTCATCCACAACAGACTGCTTACTTGCCCCTCTTTCCAAAACTCTTGCATTCATCTCCCTAACAACCCCATCCATAAACAAATTAAACAACCATGGAGACATCATGCATCCCTGCCGCAAACCGACATTCACCGGGAACCAGTCACCTTACTCTCTTCCTACTTGTACCCATGCCTTACCTCCTTAATAAAAACTTTTCACTGCTTCTAGCAACTCACCTCCCACACCATATACCCTTAATACCTTCCACAAAGAATCTCTATCAACTCTGTCATATGCCCTCTCTAGGTCCATAAATGCCACACACAAATCCATCTGTTTTTCTAAGTATTTCTCACATACATTCTTCAAAGCAAACACCTGATCCACACATCCTCTACCACTTCTGAAACCATATACATAACATATACATATCACATATACATTTACATACACATACATAGCCATACACATATATATACATGTGTACATATTCATACTTGCTTGCCTTCCTCCATTCCCAGTTCCACCCCGCCCCACAGGAAATAGCATTGCTACCCCCTGTGTAAGCGAGATAACACCAGGAAAACAGACAAAAAGGCCACATTCGTTAACATTCACACTTAGTTTCTATCTGTCATGTGTAATGCATTGAAATCACAACTTCCTGTCCCCCAGACCTTTCCATGGTTTACCCCAAATATTTCACATGCCATGTTTCAGTCCATTGACAGCACATCTACCCCAGTATAATACATCATTCCTATTCTCTCAATTCCTTGCATGCCTCTCACTCTCTTGCATGAGTTTTAAATGCCATGAAATATGGTGCTTTATTACCCTAATTCATTGTTCCATTACCCTCAAAAGTGTTTGTAGACCTATACATGAAGCATATCATAGATTAGTGATTTCTTGGCCAAAAATCAAGGGTCGACCTATGCACGAGGTAGATTTGTAGGCAAGTATTTACAGTACAGATGAGAATATATGGTATGTGGAAGCCCAGAAGAATAACAAACTGCAGAAGATAAGAAATGGCATTTATGTGTGGCTTTCCTTTTTCAAGAGGAACTGGTATTTTGCGACAATTCCTTGTTGATTTGAGGATTGGTTATGATGTGATGTTGACGCATGGTCATTTCATGGAGATGAGACTCTCCAGTATGTGACACCTAAAATTATAGAATTACTGTGGAACTTGAACTAATGAAATGCTATTGATATGATAGTCTCAAAGTCAAGTATGACAAAAACAATGGAATGAATAAAGTCATAGGAGAAATTGTATACAAAATTGTTAAAGTAAATAGCTTGATGAACTTTTTTAATGTATCCAAAATGAATGATTCTTTATTAAAAGTTTTAAGTTTTTAGATAGCTTTTTTCTACTTAAATATGTTTAATAACCATTAGGTTCATAAAATCAAAAGAAGCCCTCCTTTTAAGTTTCTTAAGTATACCTGGTAAGTTTTATGGGAGGGGATTGATTTAGAGGGTGCAATCATACACAGAGCATCAGATTGGGAAGGAGCTGTGTAGTTCAGACGTGGTAGACGATATGTGGATCAAGTGTTTGCCTTTAAGAATGAATGTGAGAAATACTTGGAAAAACAGATGGATTTGTATGTGGCATTTATGGATCTGGAGAAGGCATATGAAAGGGTTGAAAGGGATTCTTTGTGGTAAGTATTAAGAATATATGGTGTGGGAGGTAAGCTGCTAGAAGCAGTGAGAAGTTTTTATCAAGGGTGGTAGGTATTTGTATGAGTAGGAAGAAAGTGAATGGTTCTTTGTGAAGGTGTGTGATGTCACCATGGTTGTTTAATTTGTTTATGAATGGGGTGGTGAGGGAGCAGGGGGCTAGAAATCCTCCCCTTTCATTTTTTATTTTCCAAAAGAAGGAACAGAGAAGGGGGCCAAGTGAGGATATTCCCTCTAAGGCCCAATTCTCTGTTCTTAACACTACCTCACTAAGATGGGAAATGGCATATACATATAAGAAAAAATATATATATATTACATGGCATGTATTTGTGGATGTGTCTATCTTTGTCTGTTTGCTGGCACTATCTTGCTAGCATGGGAAAGAGCGATAAAGTATGGAAAAATGAATTCCACAAGATATCTCTGTCAGTCCTATCATATGCTGTCTTCAAATCCATGAATTCCATTAAACCCCCCTCTTTCTTCACATATTTCTTACACTTATTTTTCAAAGCAGATCCAATGTCAACATATTCCCCACCACTCCATATGCCTCACTGCACCTCCCTTGTTCATGTTCAGTGCATGCCATCACCCTTAGACACCAATCACCGATACATTTGATTAAGTATACACATCAGATTTATACCTCTTAGATTGAACAGTCACTTTTATCCCCTTTGTCTTTATATCATGGCAGCAGTTTAACCTGTAAATTGAGTAGGTATGGAAATTTTGTTCTAATTTTATTGGATCTCTCCATGATCTGTGTAGACTAATTGTGATAGGTCAGAAAATCACAGCTACATTTTAGATGGTTGGTGCTTGAGTAGAATGTTTGCTGTGTTCAGTTATTTATTTGCAGAAATTGTCCAGCATGAGCTAAAAATGTTGAGCAGTTTTTTGAGGAACACACTGATTTCTCTGCAGTTATGCAGTAGATTAATTTTGTGGGGAAATTGAAAAAGTATGATATATTGCATCAATATTCTATTTATATTGATCATTGTATTGTTGTTATTTTAGTGAGTTAGTAAATATGATTATTTATACTTTGTTTCAGAATTTTGATACTGGACTGGGATGTTCATCATGGTAATGGGATCCAACATGCCTTTGAATCTGACCCACAAGTCCTCTACATTTCTATCCACCGATATGACCATGGGTTTTTCTTTCCCTCCTCTGAAGATGCCAATTTTGACTATGTAGGCACAGGAGCGGGTGAAGGGTACAATGTCAACATTCCCTGGAACAAAGTATGTTGTACAGTGTGGTCAATATTTTCAGTAAAAATGATAAGTCTTCTACCTAGATGGTATTGTTTGTAATTAGTTTTTCAATGTAGAGATACTTGGATTTAGCTTTTTGTTTATCTGACAGAAAAATAATAGTCATTCTTGTTTTTTGTTAGAATAAAAAAATTTCGTGAAGTTATTCATATTGTTGATACCTGTCTGAAATTTGTAGTTGAATTGCAATTACTCAAGTATGTTCATATGCACATTTGTAACTATAGTTTCTGGTAACTTCAGTGATTAATCATATTACCATTTAGTCAGACTTGCTGGAATCTGTGCCTTAAAGGATAGATGATATTCTGTACATGGTGTCATATCATGCTTATGTTAGATAAACTTGGAAGATGTAAGAACTTAGATTTGTTGCAAGTTGTGTGAGCAGTGAAAAGGGTTTTTGAGCTGTATCAAGAAGATGTAAGAGTTACAATAGTCTTTTGTGTTTTTATGAACTTGTGAGTTCATAGTTTTTGATAGTTTAAAGAAATATATAAGTATTTACTAGTTAAACTGAGCATTTGCTAAACTTCTTTTTCTGTCATTAAAGGTACATAAACAGGAGGGGCTGTTGGTAAGTTGTGTAACTGCAGCATCTTTGAAAATTCAAACTTATTCACTAACTGTGCCAGGTGTCTCTGTAACTTCAGAAAACTTTATCCTTTTCATAAGTAGAACTGCATTGACATATCTGTGATTCTGAGATGTCTGTATGTTACCTATATGATAATGTCTTCAATTGAAAGTATAACTTCTAGGGATGTACAGTGTCAGCAAAAAACTTTTTCTGCTTCCTCATAAATTTTCAAAGGCAATGTCATACTTACATTTTATTACTTTGACATCTGTCCTTTCACCTTGATTACCTTCTGCAGACATCTGGACGTGGGATTAGCAAGATTACTAAGTATTCTGGGTATGTTTCTGGGTGTATAGGGTCTTGATCAGAATGAAGTGAGGCTCTGATAAAGTGTTGCATGAAGTAGCCACCTGATCATGTGATTTGAGCACCCAGAGCACCTAGAAATCTCACATGTACCCACACTTTTTTGCTTCCAGGAAAGATTTTGTGCTTTCTCCTTCCTAGAATGGTAAAAGCCAGCCATCTTTAAGCACTGGTGGAAGAAACACAGCACCAAGAATTGAAATTCCCAAAATGAATTGGCATCCTGAGGCACACCAAGATGGGTTGCTTATGCTCACACCATTAGAAACGCAATTCTCAGCAACCAGATGTACTGTATTTCACCAAGAGCCTCATATGCTTGTACCCACAATAAACTTTAGCCATTTATTGTCTTGGGAAATATATGGGGAGTGGACAGGGCTTTTTGTGGACACTGTATGTGTTGAAATCTAAAACATTTTTAAATGAAGTATGTGAACTCTTATTCTTTTTAAATGTGTTCAACATGCTGAAATGTTGAACTATTTCAGAGTGGTATGGGAGATGCCGAGTATATGTCAGCAATGTTACAAGTGGTATTACCAATTGCCTACCAATATGACCCTCAACTAGTGTTGGTTTCAGCTGGCTTTGATGCTGCTCGAGGAGACCCATTGGGAGGTGGGGCATTATTTCATTTTGTAGAAAATTTGTAACTTTATCATTTGACATGCAGTATCTTATTGAATGATGAATGTACTACAAGTATCATTTATGTTTGTGACACTAGATTGCCATTTCCCGCATCAGCAAGGTAGGAAAAGACCAAAAAGGCCACATTCGCTCACACTGTCTCTAGCTGTCAAGTGTAATGCACCGAAACCACAGCTCCCTTTCCACATCTAGGCCCCACGAAACTTTCCATGGTGTACCCCAGACACTTCACATGACCTGGTTCAATCCATTGACAGCACGTCGACCCTCTTATACCAAATCGTTCCAATTCACTCTATTCCTTGCACGCCTTTCACCCTCTTGTATGTTCAGGCCCCAGTCACTCAAAATCTTTTTCACTCCATTTTTCCACCTCCACTTTGGCCTCCTGCTTCTCCTTCTTCCCTCCACCTCCGAGACATATATCCTCTTTGTCAATCTTTCCTCACTCATTCTCTCCATGTGTCCCAACTATTTCAACACACCCTCTTCTGGTCTCTCAACCACACTCTTTATTACCACACATCTCTCTTACCCTTTCATTACTTACTCAGTCAAGCCACCTCACACTGCATGTTGTCCGCAGACATTTTATTTCCAACACATCCATCCTCCTCCACACAACCCAATCTATAGCCCATGCCTCGCAACCATATAACATTGTTGGAACCACTATTCCTTCAAACATGCCCTTTTTTGCTCTCTGAGGTAACCATTTTTGCCTTCCAGACATTCTTCAACACTCTCAGAACCTCACTCCTTCCCCCACCCTGTAACTCGCATCTGCTTCCATAGTTCCATCTGCTGCTAAGTCCACTCCCAGATATCTAAAACACTTAACTTTCTCCAGTTTTTCTCCATTCAAACTTACCTCTCATTTAGATTGTCCCCCAACCCTACTGAACATAATAACCTTGCTCTTATTCACATTTACTCTCAACTTTCTTCTTTCACATACTTTACCAAACTCAGTCACCAAATTCTGCAATTTCTCACCCGAATCAGCCACCAGTGCTGTATCATCAGCGAACAACAACTGACTCACTTCCCAAGCTCTCTCATCCACAACAGACTGCATACTTGCCCCTCTTTCCAAAACTCTTGCATTGACCTCCTTAACAACCCCATCCATAAACAAATTAAAAACCCTGGAGACATCACGCACCCGTGCTGCAAACCAACATTCTCTGAGAACCACTCACTTTCCTCTCTTCCTACTCGAACACATGCCGTACATCCTTGATAAAAACTTTTCACTGCTTCTAACAACCTGCCTCCCACACCATATATTCTTGATACCTTCCACAGAGCATCTCTATCAACTCTATCATATGCCTTCTCCTGATCCATAAATGCTACATACAAATCCATTTGCTTTTCTAAGTATTTCTCACATACATTCTTCAAAGCAAACACCTGATCCACACTTCCTCTACCACTTCTGAAACCACACTGCTCTTCCCCAATCTGATGCTCTGTACATGCCTTCACCCTCTCAGTCAATACCCTCCCTTATGATTTCCCAGGAATACTCACCACACTTATACCTCTGTAATTTGAGCACTCACCTTTATCCCCTTTGCCTTTGTACAATGGCACTATGCAAGCATTCCTCCAATCCTCAGGCACCTCACCATGAGTCATACATACATTAAATAACCTTACCAACCAGTCAACAACACAGTCACCCCCTTTTTTAATAAATTCCACTGCAGCACAATCCAAACCCGCTGCCTTGCTGGCTTTCTCCTTCCGCAAAGCTTTTACTATCTCTTCTCTGTTTACCAAATCATTCTCCCTAACCCTCTTACTTTGCACAGCACCTCGGCCAAAACACCCCACATCTGCCACTCTTATCATCAAACACATTCAACAAACTTCCAAAATACTCACTCCATCTCCTCACATCACCACTACTTGTTGTCACCTCCCTGTTAGCCCCCTTCACTGATGTTCCCATTTGTTCCCTTGTCTTATGCACTTTATTTACCTTTTTCCAAAACATCTTTTTATTCTCCCTAAAATTTAATGATACTCTCTCACCTCAACTCTCATTTGCCCTCTTTTTCACCTCTTGCACCTTTCTCTTGACCTCCTGCCTCTTTCTTTTATACATCTCCTAGTCATTTGCATTATTTCCCTGCAGATATCGTCCAAATGCCTCTTTCTTCTCTTTCACTAATAATCTTACTTCTTCATCCCACCACTCACAACCCTTTCTAATCAACCCACCTCCCACGCTTCTCATGCCACAAGCATCTTTTGCGCAAGCTATCACTGCTTCCCTAAATATATCCCATTCATCCCCCATTCCCCTTACATCCTTTGTTCTCATCTTTTTCCATTCTGTACTTAGTGTCTCCTGGTACTTCCTCACACAAGTCTCCTTCCCAAACTCACTTACTCTCACCACTCTCTTCACCCTAACATTCTCTCTTCTTTTCTGAAAACCTCTACAAATCTTCATCTTCACCTCCACAAGATAATGATCAGACATCCCTCCAGTTGCACCTGTCAGCCCATTAACATCCAAAAGTCTCTCTTTTGCATGCCTATCAATTAAAATGTAATCCAGTAACACTTTCTGGCCATCTCTCCTACTTACATGCATATACTTATGCATATCTCTCTTTTTAAACCAGGTATTCCCAATCACCAGTCCTTTTTCAGTATGCAAATCTACAAGCTCTTCACCATTTCCATTTACAACACTGAACACCCCATGTTATTTTTTTATTTTTTATTATACTTTGTCACTGTCTCCCGCGTTTGCGAGGTAGCGCAAGGAAACAGACGAAAGAAATGGCCCAACCCCCCCCCCATACACATGTATATACATACGTCCACACACGCAAATATACATACCTACACAGCTTTCCATGGTTTACCCCAGACGCTTCACATGCCTTGATTCAATCCACTGACAGCACGTCAACCCCGGTATACCACATCGCTCCAATTCACTCTATTCCTTGCCCTCCTTTCACCCTCCTGCATGTTCAGGCCCCGATCACACAAAATCTTTTTCACTCCATCTTTCCACCTCCAATTTGGTCTCCCTCTTCTCCTCGTTCCCTCCACCTCCGACACATATATCCTCTTGGTCAATCTTTCCTCACTCATTCTCTCCATGTGCCCAAACCACTTCAAAACACCCTCTTCTGCTCTCTCAACCACGCTCTTTTTATTTCCACACATCTCTCTTACCCTTACGTTACTCACTCGATCAAACCACCTCACACCACACATTGTCCTCAAACATCTCATTTCCAGCACATCCATCCTCCTGCGCACAACTCTATCCATAGCCCACGCCTCACAACCATACAACATTGTTGGAACCACTATTCCTTCAAACATACCCATTTTTGCTTTCCGAGATAATGTTCTCAACTTCCACGCATTCTTCAAGGCCCCCAGAATTTTCGCCCCCTCCCCCACCCTATGATCCACTTCTGCTTCCATGGTTCCATCCGCTGCCAGATCCACTCCCAGATATCTAAAACACTTCACTTCCTCCAGTTTTTCTCCATTCAAACTCACCTCCCAATTGACTTGACCCTCAACCCTACTGTACCTAATAACCTTGCTCTTATTTACATTTACTCTTAACTTTCTTCTTCCACACACTTTACCAAACTCAGTCACCAGCTTCTGCAGTTTCTCACATGAATCAGCCACCAGCGCTGTATCATCAGCGAACAACAACTGACTCACTTCCCAAGCTCTCTCATCCCCAACAGACTTCATACTTGCCCCTCTTTCCAAAACTCTTGCATTTACCTTCCTAACAACCCCATCCATAAACAAATTAAACAACCATGGAGACATCACACACCCCTGCCGCAAACCTACATTCACTGAGAACCAATCACTTTCCTCTCTTCCTACACGTACACATGCCTTACATCCTCGATAAAAACTTTTCACTGCTTCTAACAACTTTCCTCCCACACCATATATTCTTAATACCTTCCACAGAGCATCTCTATCAACTCTATCATACACCCCATGTACACCAATTATTATTACTTATTGAGTATACTTTGTCGCTGTCTCCCACGTTAGCTCCCTATCCACATCCAGGCCCCACAGACCTTTCCATGGTTTACCCCAGACATTTCACATGCCCTGGTTCAGTCCATTGACAGCACATGTAACCTTGTTAAATCTTATTTGATATTAGAGCCCTTCTTGACTAATAGGTATATATGATATTATGGATGGATATTTTGGAATGGATTCTGTGCATATAAATATGGATATGAATAGTTGTCTCCCAACATGATCCCCTGCAGAGGAGACATATACTCCCATGTCCTGTAGTTTGCGGTATCATTATACATCCAAGGTACTGCAAACATTATTGTCCACAGTTTTTCCTTTTAAAGAGATTTGCCTTAGGAGGATTCCAGGAAGTGATTAGAATTTCAGAATTTTGCAAGAAAATAGCTAATATGTGGGTTTGTTACCTTTTTTAATAGGTTTACCTTTGAGGAACACAGAGTTGGATTCTGATAGTAACTTTTCTCAAAGGTAGTGTTTGTGTATCATTATGATAATTTTTTGTTTCTCTATCTATCTGTTTGTCCATGTCTCTGATGCCTCTTCTCTTTGGAAACTCCCTGAGGGAGGTGGCCATGGCAAAAGATTCTCCATAACTAGTGAAATCCATTGCCTCTTCATAGATTTTAGTGCCTCACCCTTAATAGACCACTAGTAGAGGTCAACTTTAGACTCTTCCCGAATGTTACTGTGTAATGCTCCACCCTGCTATTTCTCCTTATTGTTCCTACTTACTGCTTCTGCCTAATGTTTCTACCTACTATTTTTATAATAATTTTTATGGAAAGATATTGTTCTGATCCTTCCCATCAGTGATGGTGTCTTGTTTACCTGAATTGATGAATATTGAAAGGGTAGAACTAATAGTTTAGATAAAGATGCTAATGGACTTGTGGCTACTGATAAAGAAGCAGTTTTGATATTGCATTGGGGCTGTGAAACTAGATACAATTAGGACTGCAAAGATGGAACTAACCTAGGAGAAAGAGAAGACAGAGGAGGAGGAGGAGGCTCTACAGGGAAGTGACAATCTAAGGTTTGAAGAGGAAGTGGTCCCTTCAGGTGAATAATAATGGGAAAAGTAACAGTAAGAAGTAATATGATTGTTTTTTAAGGGTACAACCATGGAAAGAGAGTAGACTGACCATAGTACATTTCTATTTTACTTAAACTTGCTATATGAGTGTTGAAATTGGCTTGTAATGTATACAGTCATCTCTTTTTATTGTTGAAAGTGGGGAAACATTGATTTACATAAAATATATCATCCAGATATTTGGCCAGTATCACATACCAAGGCGAAGTTATGTATGAATGATTAGGATATAATTTACTCATGATTGCAAGTACACATACTATTTTTTGATGTTGGCTGAATTTTACTTAGCCTCTTTTTTTCCTACATAATGCTTATCTTTTTTTACCTATTTTATGTATTTTTTAAGTACGATAGCATTTGTCAGTCTCCCTCTGATAAATTGAAAGACTTGACTTTATGAGCTTGCATAACTCTTGCCAAAATGTGACATTCATTTTCAGCATCTGTGTGATCTTTTGGTGAAGATTGTATCCAATTGACAGGTTGTTATGTAACTCCCGAGTGTTATGGCCACATGACACACCTGCTGTCAGGCCTTGCTGGTGGCCACTTAGTGTTGGCACTTGAAGGTGGCTATAACCTCAATACCATCAGCTTTTGCATGACAATGTGTGCTAAAGCTCTTCTGGGTGATCCTCTGCCAATGCTGGATTCATCACTAGTCCCAAACAAGAGTGCTGTGCAATCCATCAACGATGTTATTAAAACTCAATCAAGATATTGGTCTAGCATTTGCTTTCAGGTAAGTTCAAGGCTGTGAATGTAAACTAAAAGTTCGTATAATATTAAGTGAATGTATCTATACAGGTTGAAATAAAAAGGTTTTATTGGTCGTTTGATAGAGATGCAGTCCAAAATCTTTTTTTTTTTCTGTCATACTTGTTTGCTGCTTCCTGTGTTATGTGTAATGCACTGAAAAAATGGCCTCCATCCATTTTTGGGCCCCTCAGACCTTCTGCAGTCCTATGTGTTTGTGCATAATTCTCATGATGCTGCTTCTGTGAATGCCAACATTGAGTGAAAGTCAACTTGTTGATGTTTTAGGACCATGAACGATTGTGTTGTGCAGTTTTGCTGTATTGTATGTAATTCTAACATCTTGATGTCTTCCACTTTAACATTTTCAGTTATGGTTTCTTGCACCACACTTATAGTACCCACTTCATAAATTCATCAAATTGTAAGCTTTGATGATGGATCTTTATGAAAGAATTCTTCAGACTTCCTTTAAACTCTCAAATTTAGACAAACTTTTTAAAGTCAGTCATTTATATTGATGCACAAAATATACTCTCAGTTTACCTAGGTGTTCAGTATATAACTCCTTTTTTATGTTTTGCATGTATGAATGGTACTTTCAGAATCACTTTTATAACCAAACTCCTTTTTTATGTTTTGCAAGTATGACTGATACTTTCAGAATCACTTTTATAACCAAATCAAGGAAAATTATGTATGTATTATCACTCTCACCCATTCATTTTGTTATGTACCATGCTTATATCAAGATATCAAGTGGGATTAGGCCATCTTATGGCATTATTTTTCTCCTCACATTAGTTTATTGTTATTGTCATCACATTTTTTTTTCGCATTCCTTTCATGCATTACAGGTATTATATTATCTAACACATAGGTAGATACATAGTGAAAAAGAAAAAAGTGATAAACATAAAAGAAAGATTTACATTTGATTGTAACCTTTACATCCAGATTTGCATATACCTACTGGTAATTACATACAGTACAAATATATTTTTACAAGTAGACGAGAAGTAAGTCTACATTTATAGGTGTATCATCAAAATATAACACTTTACGTTTATTTCTTATTCCTTCTATATTCTTTTGCTTATTCATTGATATCATTTAGGAATTACATCCTTACCACTTCTTTTGACTGTAAACAAAATTTTCATTACTTACAGGAAAAAAATAAAAGAGCATTTTTCTAAACTTTTGTTTGTTGTCCAAGATTTCCTAAGGAGGAATAGAAGAAGAATATTACTTAGAGATGATATGCACCTGAGGAACCTGGTCCCCAACCCAACCTCATGTGAATTCAGTTTAAGCTGCAGTCTAAAATTACTTTTTATTTGAAACATAAATGGAATTTATCAACAAATTATCCAGTCTCTATATGTCTTTTTATTGACTAACTCCATGACAAATAAGAGGATAGGTGGTGGATAAGAACTCTGAAATGGCCAGGAATTGTTTAATGCTCTGACATTGTGACCCACATGGTTATGACATTTGTATCTTTACACAAATCCTTTAGAGAAGGATTTGTTTGTTTGAAAAAAAAAAAAAAAAGGCTAGCAGATTGATGGTTATGGCAGGAAAGGAGGCAGAACAAAGACTGGAAAACTGGATATCATCCGACCAGGCGGGAAGAGTTTGGAGACAGCCAGAAAGATGATCTACTTGCGTACGTAAGGAAAAGTCCAGGTCCATTGTCGTCAGCTCTTTGAAGGAGAACCTGTGGGTCACAACATTAGAGGATTACACAGTTCTTGTCCATTCCTCTTTTCATCCACCACTTATACTCTAATGTCTATGTCTGTGTGTGTGTAGAGACTAGATTATTTGTTGTGCCAAACACAAGAAGCCATATTGTCCAAGTCAGGTTAGTTGTCAGTTAGGGTAGGAGCCTTGTTCTTTTAGACTTGTTTTTATATCTTCAAATGAAATTCTTGAGTTATTGCTCTTGGAAGAGGTCTTTGAAAATAGACAAAAGCTTGGGAAGATGTTTTTTTATTTTTGGTGTGAGTTCTGGTTGGTAATAGTTGGTAGGCAGCCAGTCAACATGGAGGGATATTACCAGTACTACCCACCTGGGTATTGGGAAGTTTAGTGATGGTTGCCTACTGAGCCATTACATCAGTGGTTGTCAAATTGCATTCCAATGACCCAGATATATCACCCCAAACAAAACACCCCTACATCTGCCACACTATCATCAAACACATGTAAAAATCCTTCAAAATACTCACCTCCTTACTTCATCACCACCTATTCTCACTTCCCATTTTGCCCCCTTCAGTGGTGCTTTCTTGTCTTTTGCATATTATTTACTTCCTTCCAAAACATCATCTTGTACTCCCAAAAGTTCACATACTCACTCACTCCAACTCTCATTTGCCTTCTTTTTCAACCCCTGCACCTTTCTCTTCTACTGCTTTCTCTTATACATCCCCCAATCATGTGCATCTCTTTCCTGGAAGTACGGCCCAAATACCTCCTTTATTCTCTTTCATTAGCAACTTAACTTCTTCATCCCACCACTCACTACCCATTCTAATCTACCTCATTTACTTTTACCTTTTGCCTTTCTACGCTCAGTCTCTCCTGGTGTTTCTTCACACATATCTCTTTTCCAAGTTCACTTACTTTCACCACTCTCTTTTTTTTTGAAAACTTCTACAAATTTTCACCCTTGCTTCCACAAGATAGTGAATAAACATTCCACCAGTTGCTCCTCTCAGCACATTTACATCCAAATTTCTCTTTTACATGCCTCTCAATTTTTAATCCAGTAATGCCGCTGACCATCTCTCCTACTCACAAACTTACACTTGTGTATTTTATTCTTTTTAAGCCAGGTATTCCCAATCACCAGTCCGTTGTCAGCATGCAACTCCACAAGCTGTTCACCATTTCCATTTTAACTCAGAATACCCCATGTGCCCCTCAACTGTCACAATACTCACCTTGGCATTTAAATCACCCATCACTAATACATGTACTCTTGCATGAAAACTGTTGACACATTCACTCAGCTGCTCCCAAAACACTTTCCTCTCATGATCCTTCTTCTCATGCATGCATAAGCACTAATGATCACCCATCTCTCTCCATTCACTTTCAGTTTTACCTACATCAGTCTAGAATTTACTTACATTCATCTCACACTCACACAGCTCATGTTTCAGGAATAGTACTACTCCCTCCTTCATCTCACACTCACACAGCTCATGTTTCAGGAATAGTACTACTCCCTCCTTAGCTCTTGTCCTTCCACCACCCCTGACTACACTCTTAAAACATTTCCAAATCATTCATCCCATTTACCCTTTAGCTTTGTTTCACTCAGGTCCAGAATATCCAGGTTTCTTTTCACAAACAGATTACCTATCTCTCCTCTCTTCTCATCTTGGTTACATCTTCACATATTTAGACACCCCAGTCTGAGCCTTCAAGGAGGATAAGCACTCCTAGCTTGGCTCCTTCATATAGAAATTGAAAGACAAGAGGGAGAAGCAGCCCCCTGCTCCCATCCCTTAAAGTCACCATCTGTGACATGATGTCTGGGATTGAACGTGGCAGGGAATGGACCATGGAAGCAGAAGTGAGTCTTAGGGTGGGGGAGGGGGCAAAGGTTCTGGGAGTGATGAGGAATGTGTGAAAAGAGAGAATGTAATCTTTGAGAGCAAAAATGGGTTTGGTTGAAGGAGTAGTAGTTCCAACAATGTTATGTAGTTGTGAGGCATAGGCTATAGTTAAGGTTGTATGGAGGAGGATGGATGTGTTGGAAATTAAATGTTTGAGGACAGTATGTGGTGTGAGGTGGTTTGGTCAAGTAAGTAACAGAGTGTAGTTAAGAGAGCATAAGAGGGTGTGTTGAAATGGTTTGGACATATGGAGAGAATGAGTGAGAAACGGTTGACAAAGAGGATATATATGTGTCTGAGGTGGAGGGAACAAACAGCAGCGGAGACCAAATTGGAGGTGGGAGGATGGAGTGAAAAAGCTTTTGAGCAATTGGGGCCCGAACATGCAGGAGGGTGGGTGTGCACAGAACAGAGTGAATTGGAAATGTGGTATACTGGGGTTGACATGCTGTCAGTAGACTGAAGGGGGATGTGAAGCATACAGGGTAAACCATGGAAAGGTGTGTGGGGCCTGGTTGTGGGTAAGGAGCTGTGGTTTCGATGCATTACAAATGACAGCTAGAGAATGAGTGTGAGCAGATGTGGCTTTTTTCGTCTGTTTCCTGGTGCTATCTCATTGATGCAGGGGATGGCAGTGCTGTTTCCTGTGGGGCGAGGTGTTGCCAGGAATGGATGAACATATACTCATATGAATATGTCACTGACCAACCCGGTCCTGGGTTACAAAGCTCTGAGAGAGTCAGATGACCCCCGCCTGACCTCAACTCCATATCTGGACAATAATAGTCTTGCTTGGCCCATCTTTGTGTATTTAGTGATGGACTTTCTATATTCCTACTTTGTTTAATATTGTTCTTCTATGTTTCCTCAACTTAAGTTTTTCTATATTTCTGTTTCAATATTTTGTATTTGGATTGTAACTTGTTCTACCCTTCATGATACTGTTAATTAGTATCACTTTTAGTGTTTTTCCTTACTTTTTGTGCTCTGTACTGTGGTTTTTTTCTGATAGTTTCTGATATATTTTGTTTTTGTTTTACATATCGTATCCAAGTTTTGTGACTATTTTATTCTCTTATGTTGTAGATTCCTGATGATGCCACTGTAAAGGCAAAAGTTTGATTGAAATAAAATGGATATCTTTGGACAACTGGTGTTTGAGCACCTACCGAATGGCCATTATAGAATAATACTGGGAAAAATTAGAGAGCATAAGAAAGAAGATTGATAGCTTTAAACATGCTGGCATATTCAATTCTATGTGCATTAGAGAAAACCTGCTGGAGGGGGGGATGCTATTTCATGTGTGGCAGTTTGGTGATGGGAATGGATGAAGGCAGCAAGTATTAATATGTGCATGGGTATATATGTGAATGTCTCTGTATGTATGTGTATGTATATGTGTGTTTATAGGCGTTTATGTATATACATGCTTACGTGGGTGGGTTAGGCCATTCCTCTGTTTCCTTGTGCTACTTCGCTGATGCAGGAGACGGCTATTAAGTGTAATAGATAAAAGTTATTTTTTTTTCATACATATTCGCCATTTCCCGCATTAGCGAGGTAGCCTTAAGAACAGAGGACCGAGATTTAGAGGGAATACCCTCACTTGGCCCCTTGTCTGTTCCTTCTTTTGGAAAATCAAAAATGATAGGGGAGGATTTCCAGCCCCCTGCTCCCTCTCCGTTTAGTCGCCTTTTATGACACACAGGGAATACATGGGAAGTATTCTTTCTCCCCAATCCCCAGTGATATGTATGTATACATATTATTAATATTTATTATACTTAGTCGCTGTCTCCCACGTTAGCGAGGTAGCGCAAGGAAACAAATGAAAGAATGGTCCAACCCACCCACATACACATGCATATACATAAACCCCCACACACACACACATATACATACCTATACATTTCAACGTATACATGCATACACATACACAGACATATACATATATACACATGTACATATTTATACTTGCTGCCTTCATCCATTCCCGTTGCCATCCTGCCACACATGAAATAGCACCCCCCTCCCTTCACGCGTGTGAGGTAGCACTAGGAAAAGACAACAAAGGCCACATTTGTTCACACTCAGTCTCTAGCTGTCATGTATAATGCACCAAAACCATAGCTCCCTTTCCACATCCAGATCCCACAAAACTTTCCATGATTTACCTGGGATCCTTCACATGCCCTGGTTCAAGCCATTGACAGCATGTCCACCCCAGTATACCACATCATTCCAATTCACTCTATTTTTTGCACGCCTTTCACCCTCCTGTATGTTCAGGCCCCGATTGCTCAAAATCTTTTTCACTCCATCCTTCCACCTCCAATTTGGTCTCCCAGGTATCTAAAAAATTCACTTCTCCAGTTTTTCTCCATTCAAACTTACCTCCCTGTTAACTTTTCCCTCAACCCTACTGAACCTAATAACCTTGCTCTTATTCACATTTACTCTCAGCTTTCTTCTTTACAAACTTTACCAAACTCAGTCACCAACTTCTGCAGTTTCTCACCCGAATCAGCCACCAGTCCTGTATATGTATATATATTGAATTGGAATGATGTGGTATACTGGGGTCAATGTGCTGTCAGTGGATTGAACCCGGGCATGTGAAGCGTCTGGGGTAAACCATGGAAAGTTTTATGAAGCCTGGATGTGGAAAGGGAGCTGTGGTTTCGGTGCATTACACATGACAGCTAGAGACTGAGTGTGAACGAATGTGCCCTTTGTTGTCTTTTCCTGGCGCTACCTTGCGCGTGCGTGGGGGAGGAGGGGTGCTGTTTCATGTGTGGTGGGGTGGTGATGGGAATGGATGAAGGCAGCAAGTATGATTATGGACATGTGTATATATATATGTCTGTGTATGTATATGTTGAAATGTATATGTATGTATATGTGCGTGTGTGGGCGTTTATGTATATGCATGTGTCTGTGGGTGGGTTGGGCCATTCTTTCATCTGTTTCCTTGTGCTACCTCACTAACACAGGAGACAGTGACTAAGTATGATAGATAAATATGAAGATATATATTGACAGACCTTTTTACCCACTAATGATATGTAGGGTTTCACTTGTTTATAAAAAGATAGGGTGAGTTTACACAAGCTTCTGGTATTGATGAATCAGTACCATGGAGAAACAAATATCTATGTTAGTTTATTTTTCTTAATATTTCTGTGTGTCTTTCTCTGCATGTTGGATGGACCTGACATTGTGATGAGATTTAGTTGACATTAACCTTCTCTTTCTTTTCTACTAGGTTCATCTTCCAGTAGAGGATGTTCTGTGTCAGGGTTTTGGAGGTGGGCCTCAGGCAGTTGAATCTGGGATGTCTTGCACAGAAACTTCTTCCTGTGCATCCTCTCCCATCTCCACTCCATCAACTAGCACTCCTCCTTATGTCTCTGCTCCTTCTTCACCTGAAAAACCAAAAGAGAGAAAATTATTTGAAACTGCTTCAGTTACTTCAGTGGAACATGATGAGTGTAAGATTAAGACAAGCATGGATGAAATGGAAGTAGATTCCAGCAAACATAGTTCTGGGAGTCCATGTGCACTAGAAAAAAGAAAGCTTTTGCATCACAAAAAGGAGAATAGTATGCAAAAGAATCTAAAAGAATCCTTGTTACATAGCAAAACTGCTGAGACACCACCACATGGGAAAGAGTCTTGCCTAACCTCACTGGGTTCAGCAAGTGGGCAGTTGAAAAAACTAAGGAGAAAATGTAGCAAACGTGGAGAGGGAACTCGGGGTGATGAAGATGAAAGTTTACCAAATACTCGTATATGCCATGGCAGGTATGATCATTGTCAAGGAGCATTGTTACCTGCTACTTCTATTATTGATATGATAAAAGTTCCCACTGCTATTATATATACTGAGAATTATTGTGTTGCTTGCTGCATGGAACATGGGCAAGGTCTCAGTATGAAAACTATCATTAAGCGATGTGAAGAACTGCAGTTGTTGGAAATGTGCCATAGGCTCCAGCCTAGACCAGCTACTAAGAAAGAGATACTGTCTGTCCATGATGAAGAAATATACCAGAGTCTTCATAAGGAAACAAAAAAGTGCATCCATCAGACCGTAATCAGTGATAATTTACTAGCAGCTGCAGGTAGTACTATTGAACTGGTGAATGAAATTACTTCTGGTAGAGCTCAGAATGGCATAGCTATTTTACAGGTTGCAGATCAATGTATGCCATCATTTGATGCGTCTCCCAATGTTCAGTTGAATAATGTTGCCATTGGAGCCCAGTTTGCAATAGATAACTTAAGACTTAGTCGGGTACTTATAATTTATTGGGATGGTCAGAGTGGGGCTGATACGCAGCTTGTGTTTCGTGATGATCCTCGTGTCTTGGTATTTTCTGTATGCCTTACAAAACTAAACCCACAGGAGAATGTTAAAGGTAAAATCGTAGATCTTGCAGAACTTGGCAATACCCTTAATATTGAGCTGAGTTGCCATGCTTTGCATTGTGAAGATTACTATTCCATTTTCCACCAACTTCTCTTACCAATAGCATATGAATTTTCACCTGAATTAGTCATTGTTTCAGCCAGTTGTGGGTTATCATTACAAACCAAGAATATCCACCCAGAAATCTATTCACATCTGACAGGTTTGCTCATGCCAATAGCTCAGGGTCACCTAATGTTTGTCCTAGAAGCTGGGGAATTCAAAGAGGTCATGGCAGAAAGAGTGACAGCTATATTGAGTGCACTTCAGGATAAACCATCTGAGTTCATGCAAGTCCCAGCAAGTAACCCTTCACATGAAGTACAGCAGGCAATAATTGATGTGATGTCAGCTCAGCAAGCTAATTGGAAGAGCTTAAGGCTTCATCCTCAAGCTTCAGTCATCTCAAATAAATCCAAAAACAATTCTGCTTTCCATGTCAAGCCATATCCTGAGAAGGATTGCTCCTGTGAACTTCAAAGACTAGGTAAAGTAGATCTTGTATTTTTCCTTCATTTTTAGAGAAAGGGAAGGGGGAAGGCATATTTTGTCATTTACAGATTCTTCTCACATATTTTGATATCCATATATCTGTATTTTCAGTAATATTTGTTGCATTGCAACAATGATTATGATCGTATCTAAATTAGTAGACACTATAATGAAAATAGGATAGAGCATATGCTTGAGTAAAATTAATGATTCCAGGATTCCAACATCTATAGATGATTTTTTTATTTTACTTAGTCGCTGTCTCCCGCATTAGCGAGGTAGCGCAAGGAAGCAGATGAAAGAATGGCCCAAATAATACTCTTTATATTTAATGACCCAGATCCCCTTCTACGGGGCTCCTACAGCTTATCCTTTGGGCTTAACCATGGGTCAGGAAGTTCAGTGATGCATATATATCTTAATGGGATGAGTACAGGAAAGCTGAGGGGTAAGTGGTCAGTGTCCTTGCATTGGAAGTTTCATCTTAGGCATGAGGGTTCATAGGCTATGTTAAATGGATGTTTGTAAGGAGACATTGGTGATAACCAATATTTAGACAAGAATGTGTGTCTCGCACATGCTTAGGGAGTGCAGCTTAAGACTGGGTCAAGAGGGCATTCATATAATTCTTAAGTCATTATGGTATGTATAAGTTTTATCAGGACCATGTTTGTTGGGAAGGGATGATCTGTAAAGGTAGGTTGGTAATATATGAAGTACAGGTAAACTTTTTATTTTTATTTAGGGACTGGTAATAGAATGATTCAGGTTGGAGGGCTCTGTGGTTGTTAAGGCATCTGGTGATTGTTCTAAATCTTCAGTGTTGTGATTTGTAGCTTTGTTATATTTGAAAGAGAGGCAGAGTTAGGATGGAGCTGATGAATTATTTGTAGAAAATAACCAAGGGATTCTGTTTCCTGTCAAAAACTAGTGTTCTCATGGCATTTATTTTATATATGGCCCTTGTGTTGAGTTTGAGATACAAGGAGTGAAAATCATGTATGTTGCATCTGATACCTAGTATGGTAGAATTTCTGTTTGAGTGGAAGTAGATGAGCATACAGGGGTAAGGAAGGGTTGAGGTTGGCTACTCTTTATCTGTGTATCTGTCTGTCCATTACCTATATATATTTTTTTCATACATATTTGCCATTTCCCGTGTTGGTGAGGTAGCGGTAAGAACAGAGGACTGAGCTTAAGAGGGAAAATCCTCAATTGTGCCCTTTCTTTGTTCCTTCTTTTGGAAAAGTAAAAACTGGGAGAATTGAACCTTTATTGGGAAAAGGACAACTCCCTAGCTTTTCTCATGATTGCACTGTTCTTGGCAATTTGTAATTTTTTCCAGTAATTTGGACTTAGTATGGATAGTGAGATGCAAGCTTCCCTTAAATCATAACTTTTGATTCACAGGATCAGAATGAAAGGTCTCTGTCTCATTGAAATCACTTTCTTTTATGATTGTGGATAGTTGATAATTTGAATAAACAGTTGAAATATTATTCATAATCATATAATGGAATAGCATCAACAAGTAGAAGTTATGAATATGCATTGTATTCCTCAGCTGATAATATTCCAAGTCCTAAGCACACTGTCTGTCTAGTCTATGATGATACAATGATGAAACACTACAATTACGTGGGTGACACTCATCCTGAGAAGCCAGCAAGGATTAATTGCATCTTTCAGCGCTTACAAGAATTTGGCATAGTTGGGCGCTGTCATCAAATTAAGGTAATTTTAGATGTGTTGTACATAGATAGATCATAATTAATTCTTTTAGAAATATTGCTTGATTATGTATCATGTACATTTTTTGGGCATTAATTTAGTATGCCATTGAGAGTCATCCTGTGGTAATTATATTAGGATTTTAACTCATTCTGAGTGATCCATAGGATGGTTGAAGAGGCTAAGATGTTGACTGCAGTGATAAGTTTGTGGAAAGATGGGTCACTGTCTGTGAAGGCATGGATGAGTATATTTGATGTAGTATTTGTTCCAATGTGTTGTATGGATGCGAGGCATAGGTCACTATATAAACAAGTACAGAAGAGGGTAGATGTGTAGGAAATTAGTGTTTGAGGACAATAGGTTGTATGAGGTGTGAGGAGGGTTGATTGAATAAGAAATCAAAGAGGAAGAGAGAGGTGTGGCATTTTGAGGAATACTTATTAAAGAGCTAAAAAGGGTTTGCTGATATGGTGTGTATATATAGAGAGGATGAGTGAAGAAAGATGACTAGAGTGTATACAAGTTAGTAGTGGAGTGAGCAAGGAAAAGGTGCAAACTGAGGAGGTGGAAGGACGGAGTAAAAGAGGTCTTGAATGTTTGGAGCCTGAACATGCTGGAAGGTATGAAGCATGTGCAGTATAGAGGGAATCAGAGTGATGTGGTGTATATGGGGCAACATGCTGTCATTGGGGTGACCCAGGGCATGTGAAATGGTCATAGAAAACCACAGAAAGGTGTGTGGAGCCTGGTTGTGGATAGGAGGTTCTGGTTTCAGTACATTTATACATGACAGTTAGGGAGTGAATGTGAGAGAGTGAGGCCATTCAGCATCTGTTTCTGGTACTGCTTTGCTGCTGTCAGAAATGGCAAACAAATTTAAGAAAAAAGAAATAGTCTGGTTAACTCCTTGTTTTAACCTGCCTGTTTTGTACATTATATGAATGTGTCTGCATCCAAAGTGGGAGAGCTATTGCTAATGGTTTTCAAGAATTTCAGGCAGAACTCATTATTGTTTAGTGCAAGCACAACATTGATGCTTAGAGCATCTTATTGAGATTGTTTTGTTCCATTTGACTAGATTGATGCATATGCCATTCATGTACAACTTTTGAAATAGGATTCGTTAGAGGAGTGGAGTTTTCTGAAGTTCCTAATGTGATTTAACGGGTTCAACAACCTATTGGCATTGTCCAGAATCAAACATTTCTCATTAAGTTGCATAATGCCTCTGTAAATTATGTTTACTGATGAAAAAGTATTTTGAGACACTGGGAGATATTTATCTATCAGTTGTCTACTGATGAAAAAGTATTTTGAGACAGAGAGATACTTATCTATCAGTTGTCATAAACTCCTTTTCCATTTCTAGTATCTTTGCTTTTAAAACCTTGTAAGTCATATTGCAGCAAAACAGCAGGAAAAAACCAACAAACTTAGAGAGCAACAGTTTAACCACGTTAGTACTACTAACATGTTAGCACCACAATAACCACAAAGAAGGGATCAAGAAATGAAAGACAAACCATATTATACATTCCCTATGACCTCATTCTTTCATTCTGATTCTCATGTCTTGAGAATCATTCTTGTAGTTTATTGTAAGGATAATTATACGCAGAGCAATCAAGGAACTTTATGGCCTGGTTGATGAAAGGTCAAGAAAAATATGCAGGAAACAGCAGTCAAATATAATGATAATAGCGTTAATATAATTATTATAGTAATGATGATAATAAACGTTGAAGAATGTGTGGAAGGCAAGAACGTTATCTCAGAGAGCAAAAATGGGTATATTTGAAGGAATAGTGGTTTCAACAATGTTATGTGGTTGTTAGGCATGGGTGATAGATAGGGTTGTGTGGAGGAGGGTGGATGTCTTGGAAATGAGATGTTTGAGGACAATATGTGATGTTAGGTGGTTTGATTGAGTAAGTAATGAAAGGGTAAGAGAGATGTGTGGTAATAAAAAGAGGGTGGTTGAGAGAGCAGAAGAGGGTGTATTGAAATGGTTTGGTCACATGGAGAGAATGAGTGAGGAGAGATTGACAAAGAGGATATATGTGTCGGAGGTGGAGGGAACAAGGAGAAGTGAGAGACCAAATTGGAGGTGGAAGGATGGAGTGAAAAAGATTTTGAGTGATCGGGGCTTAAACATACAAGAGGGTGAAAGGCATGCAAGGAATAGAGTGAATTGGAACGATGTGGTATACCGGGGTCGATGTGCTGTCACTGGATTGAACCAGGGCATGTGAAGCGTCTGGGGTAAACCATGGAAAGTTTTGTGGGGCCTGGATGTAGAAAAGGAGCTGTGGTTTCGGTGCATTACACATGACAGCTAGAGACTGAATGTGAACGAATGTGGCCTTTGCTGTCGTTTCCTGGTGCTACCTCACACGCATGCTGGGGGGAGGGGGGTGTCATTTCATGTGTGGTGGGGTGGCGGCAGGAATGGATGAAGGCAGCATGTATGAATATGTACATGTGTATATATGTATATGTCTGTGTATGTATATGTATGGATATGTTGAAATGTATGGGTATGTATATGTGTGTGTGTGGGTGTTTATGTATATACATGTGTATGTGGGTGGATTGGGCCATTCTTTCGTCTGTTTTTTCGCTACCTCGCTAACGCGGGAGACAACATAGAAGTATGATAAAAAAAGAAAAGAAATATAATATTGAGAATGATATTAATAGATTAATAGAAATAATATTGATAATGGTAATAATAAATTGATAATTAATGATGATAATAATAATGATAATAAATTAATAGTAATAATAATAATAGTGTTAATAATGATAACTATTATTATTTCATACATAATTGCCATTTCCTGTGTTAGTAGGTAGCGTTAAGAACAAAGGACTGAGCCTTAGAGGGAATATCCTCACTTGGCCCCCTTCTCTGTTCCTTCTTTTGGAAAAATGAAAATTGGAGGAGAGGAATTCCAGCCCCCTCGCTCCCTCCCCCTTGAGTTGCCTTTTATGATGTGCAGGGAATATGTGGGAAGTATTCTTTCTCCCCTACCCCCAGGGATAAATAATGATGATAATAATTGAAAATATGATCTAAAAGTTCCATGGTGCCATAATGCATGTAAGCCCTTGATTAAGCACATTCAACAGTGTTTCAAGATATGCTCCATCTTTTTATCATATCTTCTTGTGCTGCTACTATTTTCCCATCAGCTCTCATCACCGTTGCTCCCATTTTTATTTTTCTTGATCTCACACTTTTCACAAAATGTTTTATCATTATACTTGCCATCAGTCAATCTCCAAATTTTGATAGGCAAGGCAAGCATCAGTGAGCGAATTAGAGTGTGTGCATAGCTTAAAGCACATCAAGTTTATGTCCAGCTTGTTGGCTAAGAAACCTTCAGAACTTCTGAGATTGCAGGACAACTTTGAATCTGTCTATCTTCACCGTCACACCAATGATGCTGCTCTTACAGCTGCTGGCTCCCTTGTTGAGGTAATTCATATGCTATGTATTGAATTGGTTATTTGATTTGCCAGTTTTTATGATGGAAACATTCTTGAATCAAAATTACACTGAGGTCTGTTTGATGATATTTTCAAAATAGTTTGTGTTGTGAGTGATCAGGGAATAGAAATGAAGGGTGAATTTTAAATTGCCATGAATTTTACCAAAGATGACACTAATGTAGGAGCTCCTCTATGGAAACAGAACAGAAATATACAAGAATGTGAAAGCATAATGATAAAAACTGTATGTTAGGTTACAATGGAACTGAAGTATCTTTAAATCTTAACTAGGTTGTGGACAGTGTTTTATCTGGCAAAAGTCAACGTGGTGTGGCAGTTGTGCGTCCTCCTGGTCACCATGCAGAGAGGAATGAGCCTCATGGCTTTTGCTTTTACAACAATGTGGCTATAGCTGCCAAACATGCAATTAACACCCATGGACTAAAGAGGTTAGGTGTCTATGATTGGCCTCATTGCAGTTTCCTAAACACCGAGCATTTTTCCTTAAGATGAAAGAGACATTTCAGATTATATGCTGGATGATTCAAATGGAGATGATATATATTGCTGGTGCAAAACTTGTTTCTGTTATTTTATTGTAAAAACAAAGATTTGATAGTAATTTATACAAGCTTCACTGTATTTTATTTATATCACAGAGTATTGATCTTGGACTGGGACATCCATCATGGAAATGGGATACAACATATGTTTGAGGCAGACCCACAAGTTCTTTATATTTCTATCCATCGCTATGACAATGGAAAATTTTTCCCGGCCAGTTCGGAGGGTAACTATAACAGAGTGGGCACCAAAAGAGGGAAAGGATATAATGTGAACATACCCTGGAACAAGGTAAGGCATAGGAATACTTTTACATTAACTTATAAGGTTTAAAAGTGATTAGAAGGACCTCTTTCTGTGTTATGGAAAATTCTGTTGTATAACTTTTTTTTGGACATTCATGAAGTAACGTTTGAAACAGTTTTGATAGAAGTAGATTCATCTTACACAGTTTTCCATTGTCGCACTAAAGTGGAATAGTAATTAAAACTTTGTTAGTCTCCTCCTCCTCCTCCCCCTTCCAGCCATAAGCACAGTGAACTTAGTGTCACACAGACCACCAGAATCAAAACTAAATGATTAGAATATTATTAACTAAACTGAAGAAATTTTGAAGATAAACCTGATCTCAAAAAAGTATGGTTGGTGACTAACTTCTGTTTTATTGAATGGCAGGGAAGAGGAATGGATTATGGATAAAGATACAATGAAGAATAATTGATCATCAGTTGAAAGTGAACAGCTCTAAAGACTAATTGATAATGTGATTCACTCAGTCATATGCTCTACACCTGTACAACAGCTGTCAGCTTTACATTATTGATGGACTTTGCTCTGATTTTGTTATTTGGTTTATTGGCTATTTGATGTCAGATGTTTTAGAAGTTTTAGGCTGATAATTTGATATCTTTGATATCTATCATCTAGTTACAGTAATAAAAACAGCTTTTCCTTAATCTGAGGCTGTTTTTCTGAAGTTGAATGAATGGCTGTATCTAAGTTTTCTTCCTCTCACCCTATTATGTTAGATTGATGGCTCTGAGTGATTAACTTTGTTTTTCTGACAAGCAGTTGGTGACATGGCAAGGATGATAAGGGTTTATTTTGGGAATCCAGTGTATGCCAGGTGTACAAATACCTGATTAATTATCCTTAGCAATATAGTGATTAAGAGAAGTCAAGGCAGACAGTTTTTAGGGAGTAGGTTACACTGGCAGTGTTTAGCTACTTAGAAAATAGCTTTTTAATGACTTTTTTTGTAAGTGGAGTAGGATAAATATTCTGGCATCAGAGGCTCTGGAAGAGCATTAACAAGTGAATTGGAGTGAAGGGAAAGAGACCTTGAGGAGGTTTTACAGAAACTTATCTATAAGAGAGAGGCAGAGTGTTAAGATGTGTAGTGATTGCTGTACTTTGGGGATATTATGTATGATGTCATTCTGTTATGAATACAGAAATTTTAGATATTAGTTACAATGGAGATTTTACATTATTATCCTTCACAGGCTACCCAAAAAGGTTTTGAATTGACTTACAGACTCAGTAGGTTGAATCAAATCTTAAATACAACTACATCTTCAGGCAGGAATGGGTGATAGTGACTACATGGCAGCCATGGTAGAGGTGGTTATGCCTATTGCATGCCAATTCAATCCCCAGCTAGTGCTTGTTTCAGCTGGCTTTGATGCTGCTGTTGATGATCCTCTTGGTGGTGAGTATGGTAAAATTAAATGTCCTTTGTATATTTAAAAGCTTTATAAGAACTGGTGGTTTTGAGTTAAAAGTTGTGAAATATGGAGTACTTCACATTCAAAAAGGAATCTTGTAGAACAGAAAATATTCTATGTCATGATATATTATGTACATTGCTTGCTCATATCAACATTGCTATTATCTGTATGAAAATGATTCACAGGCTTTCCTCTTATTTGAAGTTATTTATTATTATTATTTTTTTTTTTTTTTTTTTTTTTTTTTATACTTTGTCGCTGTCTCCCGCATTTGCGAGGTAGCGCAAGGAAACAGACGAAAGAAATGGCCCAACCCCCCCCCCCATACACATGTACATACACACGTCCACACACGCAAATATACATACCTACACAGCTTTCCATGGTTTACCCCAGATGCTTCACATGCCTTGATTCAATCCACTGACAGCACGTCAACCCCTGTATACCACATCGCTCCAATTCACTCTATTCCTTGCCCTCCTTTCACCCTCCTGCATGTTCAGGCCCCGATCACACAAAATCTTTTTCACTCCATCTTTCCACCTCCAATTTGGTCTCCCTCTTCTCCTCGTTCCCTCCACCTCCGACACGTATATCCTCTTGGTCAATCTTTCCTCACTCATTCTCTCCATGTGCCCAAACCATTTCAAAACACCCTCTTCTGCTCTCTCAACCACGCTCTTTTTATTTCCACACATCTCTCTTACCCTTACGTTACTTACTCGATCAAACCACCTCACACCACACATTGTCCTCAAACATCTCATTTCCAGCACATCCATCCTCCTGCGCACAACTCTATCCATAGCCCACGCCTCGCAACCATACAGCATTGTTGGAACCACTATTCCTTCAAACATACCCATTTTTGCTTTCCGAGATAATGTTCTCGACTTCCACACATTTTTCAAGGCTCCCAGGATTTTCGCCCCCTCCCCCACCCTATGATCCACTTCCGCTTCCATGGTTCCATCCGCTGACAGATCCACTCCCAGATATCTAAAACACTTCACTTCCTCCAGTTTTTCTCCATTCAAACTCACCTCCCAATTGACTTGACCCTCAACCCTACTGTACCTAATAACCTTGCTCTTATTCACATTTACTCTTAACTTTCTTCTTTCACACACTTTACCAAACTCAGTCACCAGCTTCTGCAGTTTCTCACATGAATCAGCCACCAGCGCTGTATCATCAGCGAACAACAACTGACTCACTTCCCAAGCTCTCTCATCCCCAACAGACTTCATACTTGCCCCTCTTTCCAGGACTCTTGCATTTACCTCCCTAACAACCCCATCCATAAACAAATTAAACAACCATGGAGACATCACACACCCCTGCCGCAAACCTACATTCACTGAGAACCAATCACTTTCCTCTCTTCCTACACGTACACATGCCTTACATCCTCGATAAAAACTTTTCACTGCTTCTAACAACCTGCCTCCCACACCATATATTCTTAATACCTTCCACAGAGCATCTCTATCAACTCTATCATATGCCTTCTCCAGATCCATAAATGCTACATACAAATCCATTTGCTTTTCTAAGTATTTCTCACATACATTCTTCAAAGCAAACACCTGATCCACACATCCTCTACCACTTCTGAAACCGCACTGCTCTTCCCCAATCTGATGCTCTGTACATGCCTTCACCCTCTCAATCAATACCCTCCCATATAATTTACCAGGAATACTCAACAAACTTATACCTCTGTAATTTGAGCACTCACTCTTATCCCCTTTGCCTTTGTACAATGGCACTATGCACGCATTCCGCCAATCCTCAGGCACCTCACCATGAGTCATACATACATTAAATAACCTTACCAACCAGTCAACAATACAGTCACCCCCTTTTTTAATAAATTCCACTGCAATACCATCCAATCCTGCTGCCTTGCCGGCTTTCATCTTCCGCAAAGCTTTTACTACCTCTTCTCAGAAAAGAGGAGTGAATGTTGGGGTGAAGAAGGTGGTGAGAGTAAGTGAGCTTGGGAAGGAGACCTGTGTGGGGAAGTACCAGGAGAGACTGTGTACAGAATGGAAAAAGGTGAGAACAATGGAAGTAAGGGGAGTGGGGGAGGAATGGGATGTATTTAGGGAATCAGTGATGGATTGTGCAAAAGATGCTTGTGGCATGAGAAGAGTGGGAGGTGGGCTGTTTAGAAAGGGTAGTGAGTGGTGGGATGAAGAAGTAAGAGTATTAGTGAAAGAGAAGAGAGAGGCATTTGGACGATTTTTGCAGGGAAAAAATGCAATTGAGTGGGAGAAGTATAAAAGAAAGAGACAGGAGGTCAAGAGAAAGGTGCAAGAGGTGAAAAAAAGGGCAAATGAGAGTTGGGGTGAGAGACTATCAGTAAATTTTAGGGAGAATAAAAAGATGTTCTGGAAGGAGGTAAATAGGGTGCGTAAGACAAGGGAGCAAATGGGAACTTCAGTGAAGGGCGTAAATGGGGAGGTGATAACAAGTAGTGGTGATGTAAGAAGGAGATGGAATGAGTATTTTGAAGGTTTGTTGAATGTGTCTGATGACAGAGTGGCAGATATAGGGTGTTTTGGTCGAGGTGGTGTGCAAAGTGAGAGGGTTAGGGAAAATGATTTGGTAAACAGAGAAGAGGTAGTAAAAGCTTTGCGGAAGATTATTATTATTGTTATTATTATTATTATATATTGTCTATTATACTCGATCGCCGTTTCCTGCATCAGCAAGGTAGCGCCAGGAAACAGATGAAAAAAGACCCATCCACTCATATATACATATATTTACATACACGCACATATATACATACGTATACGTACACATACAGATATTTATTCTATATTGTTATATATCGCGGGAAATGGCGAATAGTATGAAAGAAAGAAATTGTTATATCGCTCATGTGTAATTATCTATTTATTATTATGTTTGTTCTGTATGGGGAGGGAGTTTTGCAAAACTCATGGGGCCCCATCTCTTATACATTCTCTAATATCATACAACCTCTTAAATTTATATATGCTGTCTGCATTAACCATTCCCTCAGTCATCCTGTTCCATTCATTCCCCACTTTTATACTGCAAAAGTACTTTACGTCTTTTCTAAGAAGCTTCTTGCTTAATTTTATGTTATGTACTTTGGTTGTATTATCTCTATATCTTCAAAGAACTGTTCACTATTCATTTCGTTAATCTGTTTTGAAAATTAGAAACTGATCAGGTCACCCCTTCCTTGTTTCATGCAAAGTAGTGGGCATATTTAATGCCTTCACCTATTCCTTGTAACTTAGCTATCTTAATTCTGTTAACACTTTTGTTGCCTTTCTTTGGAACTTTCTTTCTGAAAAGCATATTGTAGCTTTGGCTTTATGAAGGATATGAACAGCCTTATCCATGTACTCAAAAGCTATTCTTACATCTACAAGAAGACAGTTTGTTTCCTATGTTGCTCTTCTGTTGTTAGACTCTGGCGGGTGACAAGTTAGGGATGATGTTGACCCAATTCCTTCTCACATACACAATCTGGAAGCTTCTTTCCTAGACTCTGGCTGGTGACAAGTTAGGGAAGATGTTGACCCAATTCCTTCTCACATACACAATCTGAAAGCTTATTTCCTGCTGGATGACAGTTATACTGATGCCTTCTTTTGTTTAGTCCCATAACTGTTGCCTTCCAATTACTGGGGATGAATTTCATCACCCATATATCAAACCAATTTTTGAGTCAGTTTAGGTCCCATATAAGCTGGTGCAATCCTGTTCAATTTTCAGTTCCCTTATGACCTTTTGCATCATCTGCAAACACCCCCAGTAGCTGTCCATTTCTTTCCACTGTGAAAACGTTTCAGCTTGTCATTCACTTTCTTACATCTCCTTATGTCACCTACATTTCATCCTTTTGAATGTTTTTTTAATATAGCTTCTTAACCTTCACTTTTCTAAGCTAAATAGACTAAAGTCTTTTAGTCGTCTCTTAACAGGTACTTGTCAGCTCTGAAATCATCGTGGTAGCTTGACACTGTACTCTCTTCATTCTGTCTATGTATTTTTTGGCTAAGGAGACCAAAATTGAACACAGTATTCAAGATGGGGATGAACCAATGAATTGCAAATAGTAAGGTTGATTTCAGTTGGGGATTAATCAGTGAATTGCAAAGGGTGAGGTTGATTTTCGTGGACTTAGATTCAAAGGCCCTTCCTATGAATCCAAGAATGTATTTCATTGTTTTTGATGCTTCTGTCCACTGCTTGTTTGGTTTTAGTTTACCAGGAATTATTATGCCATGAGTCTTTTTCCTCATTTACCTTTTGCGGTTCGACAGAACTCATATTGTAGCTGGCCTTTTTGTTTTTACTGCTATGTAAAACTTTGATCTTATCAAAATCAGAATTTATTTGCCGGCTATGAGCCCAGTCTATCAGATTTTCTGTCAGTTTGAAGCTGTAGATGTTCATGTTCATTTGTTGCCTTATTTCCCAGCTTTTTATCATTATCATATTTTGATATCTTGCAATGCAGCCTATTATCATTATTGTTATTCATTTATATTCACCATTTCCTGCCTTAGCAAGGTAGCGTTAAGAACAGAGGACTGAGCCTTGGAGGGAATATCTTCACTTGGCCCCCTTCTCTGTCCTTTCTTTTGGAAAATTTAAAACGAGAGGGGAGGATTTCCAGCCCCACGCTCCCTCCCCTTTAGGTCACCTTTTACGACATGCAAGGAATACGTGGGAAGTATTCTTTCTCCCCTATCCCCAGGGATAAGTATCATTAATATATTAATGAATTTATTTAGAAAGGGGGTGACTGTGTTGTGATTGGTTGGTAAGGATATTCAGTTTATGTATGGATCATGATGAAGTGACTGAGGATAGGTGGAATGCATGTACATTGCCATTGTACAAAGGAAAAGGGGATAGAGATGAGTGTTCAATCTACAGAGGCATAAGTTTGTTAAGTATACCTAGAAAATTGTATGGGAGAGTATTGATTGAGGGGGTGACGGCATTTACAGAGCATCAGACTGGGGAAGAGCAGTGTGGTTTCAGAAGTGGTAGGGGATGTGTGGATCTCATGTTTACTTTGAAGAATGTATATGAAAAATACTTAGAAAAACATATGAATTTGCATGTGGCATTTGTGGATCTGGATATGATAGGGTTGATAGAGATGCTTTGTGGAACATCATAAGAATATATAGTGTGGGAGGGAAGCTGCTAGAAGCAGTGAGAAGTTTTTATCAAGGGTGTAAGACATGCGTATGAGTAGGAAGAGAGGAGATTGATTGGTTTGCAGTAAAGATCAGTCTGTAGCAGGGGTATGTGATGTCACCATTGTTGTTCTGTTTGTTTATGAATGGGGTGGTGAGGGAGGTAAATGCAAGTCTTGGAGAGAGGGGCAAGTATGCAATCTGTTTGGGATGAGAGGGTCTGGCAAGTGAATCAGTTGTTGTTTGCTGATGATACAGCACTGGTGACTGATTTGAGTGAGAAACTGCAGAGGTTGATGACTGTGTTTGGAAAGTTTGTGAAAGGAGAAAGTTGAGAGTAAATGTGAATAAGATCAAGGCTATTAGGTTCTTCAGGTTTGAGGAACAAGTTAGTTAGGATGTAAGTTGGAATGGAGGAAAATTGGAGGAAGTGAAATGTTTTTGATATCTTGGTGTGAACTTGGCACCAAATGGAACGATGGAAGTGGAAGTGAGTCATAGGTTTGGGGATAGGGGGAAAGGTTTTGGGGGTGATAAGAATGTGTGGAAAGGGAGAATGGTATGTCAGAGCAAAAATGGGTATGTTTGAAGGATTAATAGTTCCAACAATATTATGTGGTTGTGAGTTATGGGCTATAGATGGAGCTGTATGGGGAGGTTGGATGTATTTGAGGACAGTATGTGGTGTGAGATGGTTTGATTGAGTAAGTAATGAAAGAGTAAGAGAGATATGTGGTAATGAAAAGAGTGTGGTTGAGAGAGCAGAAGAGAGTGTGTTGAAATGGTTTAAACATATGGAGAGACTGAGTGAGGACTGGTTGACAAAGAGGATATATGTGTCACAGGTGGAAGGAACAAGGAGAAGTGGGAGATCAAATTGGAGGTTGAAGGATGGAGTAAAAAAGATTTTGAGCAATCTGGGCATGAACATGCAGGAGGGTGAGGGGTGTGCAAGGAATAGAAGAATTGGAATGTTGTGGTTTACTGGGGGTCTGTGTGTTGTCACTGGACTGAACCAGGGCATTGAAGCATCTAGGATAAACCATGGAAAGGTCTTTGGGGCCTGGATGTGGATAGGGAGCTGTGTTTTTGGTACATTACACATGACAGCAAAAGAATGAGTGTGTGTGGATATGGCCTTTTTTTCATCTGTTTCCTGGCGCTGCCTCGCTGACGTGGGGTAGCAATGCTGTTTCCTGTGAGTTGGGGTGGCGCCAGGAATGGATGAAGGTGAAGGAGTGTGAAAATGTACAGTACATTGTATATAATTATGTGTATATGTATTTGTATATGTATATTTTGATATGTGTATATATGTATATGTACATGTATGTGTGTGTATGTATATATGTGTGTATATGAGTGGATTGGTCTTTCTATATATTTCCTAGTGCTACCTTGCTAATGCAGGAAATGGCAGTCAAGTATAATAATGATAATGATAATATATGAGAAAGATGACTGGTCCCAAGACCTGTTACATCTAACCATTCTGAGGCTTGACCATTAATCACAGCTGTTTATAGTCAGTCAACCCATTTTCCGTCTACCGAAGTACAGCCTCATCACTGCCGTGTGATTTAATTTTTGCTAGTAACCTTTGATGTGGAACCTCACCAAAAGCTTTTTGAAAATCTAGATAGATGACCGCAGCTGCTTTACTTTCATGATATGTCTTGATTATATCATAAAAGAAATCAAGCAGATTTTTTAGACATGAGTGATTTCATTGAAAACCATGCTGAGAATAGTTTATTAAGTGGTGTTCCTCTAAATGGTTTACAATTCTGCCTTGATTGGTGGTTTCCATAGGTTTTCCAACTACAGACATTAAACTGATTGAGTGATAATCTCGTGGCAGTAACTTACTGGTTTTCTTTAATATCGGTGTTACACTGGCAAACTTCCCTAGAAACTGAATTTCCTGCTGTCCTTATTGCTCTTGAGCTTGTAGAAATCTCTGCCACAAATAGTTTCATTATCTTTGATTCTCTGTCATAACTTCTTGCCATAACACCCTGAGATCAGAATGTAACATGTTGGTCTCTGAAGTAAGAAACAAAAATTTAAACATCTTGGTCAAGGTATTCAAATCAAATTGCTGTGGATTCCCTCTCATGTAGGCCTCTAAGAACATGACATGATGTTTTAGCCAAACTTGCATTAGTAAAGAAACTATTGAATACAACGTTGGGTTGTCAATCAGAAGCCTCAAAGCTTTGATTAGAATGGAACAAACAGACAACTTTGAAGCAAGTAGAGGCATTTTCCATCTCAGAGAAATATGTAAAGTCAAACATGCATATGAATGAAATAATAAGATCAGCAGATTACAAGATGTTGTAATAGCTGAACTATGGTTGGGCAATAGGTACTACTTATGGTTTGGCCTATCTGGAGATGTTAATCTTATGTATTGTGAAGTTAATGGCCAACGATTTGTACTCAAACTAGAACATTATGTCTTTAACTGAAAAACTAGAGTCTTTTAGGATGGATCTTAACAGACCATGCCAGAAATGTCACATCTTATTGTTAATAACAAGTTACCTGAATTTAAGATATCCACTTCTTGCATCTAGTTGGTAAAACTTACCACATGAGACTAACATGTATTGAACCAGTTTTGTAACAACCTAAATAATATTAGCCAACTGGGGTCTGACAAAGACCCTTTGTGACCTCTGTAATCCTTTTGCGCGACCACTTACAGAATGAGCATGGGGGGTACACAATAAACTTGCTGTTGATACCAGCACAAAGCAAATCAACATCCATTCATCTTTTCCCATAGCAAGTGATTTCTAAAAAAGGCATCAGTCAAAAATAGAGTGAAACAATTAGGAAATAGAATAAGGAATGGAGACGAGGAGATAATAGGGTTTCACAGAAAAGAACTAAGTAATTTGACACATGGATAAATCCAAATGTCCAGTTTACATACCTGTACAGAGAAAAGAAGGAAACATCAGAGATTTGGCCATTCAAGGAAGGAGATGGTTTTATAAAGGACCTCAAAAGATTACATGAAATGTTGAATAACCAATAGGAATCAGCATTTAGTACAAGAGATTATTATGAAATTGATTAAAATTCAGTGATTATGAGAAGAATGTACTCTCAAATATAAACTTAACAGAAAGAGCATAATCAAAGCTGTTGATTATCATAAAGAAAGCTCAGCTCCAGTCTAGGTGGAATTCTGGCAGTTTTCCAAAGATGATAGAAAGTATAGCCAGACCTCTTACAGTGTTGCTGAAACAAAGCATAGGCCAATCAAGCATAACAGATGCCCATAAAATGGTGTACATAACACCAATACATAAAAACGAATCCATACTGCTGAAACAGTAATTACCAGTCAGCCAAACTTTAGTCATGATTAAAGTACTGTATTTGAGAGAGTAATAGATATATATAATAGAACTCTTACTTCAAACAAACTCATAAATGAAGGATGGAATGAATTCTTTCATGGTAGAATCACACAAACACAGGTACTAGCTCATTATAATGACTTTAAAATAATGATGAATTAGGAAATAATAGACACTGTTCATCTTGATTTTGCAAGTGCCTTTGATAAAGTAAATTATGGAGTGCTACCACAGTAAGTGGCAAGACAAAATGTTTAAAAAAAATAGGAAAATGGGTCAAAGAATTTCTATCCAACAGAAAGTTTAAAGTAGTTGCAATTGGAAGTATATCTGAGGATTATGTACTATCAAAGGTACTGCAAGGAATGTTTCTGGGTGCAGTACTCTTTGTAACCTTAATCTTAGACATAGATAAGGAAGTAAGAAAGAGTTTTGTTATATATAATGCTGATGACACAAAAGTAAGTAAAGCAATGGAGTGTGGAGGATCAAGGAAAGCTATTGAGATATTTGGATATTATCACAAATGGGAAGATGAAAACTTAATGGAATTTAGTGAGAAGTTTGAATAGATAGGTCATGTGGTAATTAATGCTATTTCAACACCTACACACACCTACAGGAAAAGAAATAAAGAGTGAAGTAAACATCCAAAGATCTGGTAATTCTTATGAATGAAAAAGTTCATAGATAGTGCTTTCAAGCCAAATAATCAGTAGAATGATACTGAGAAGATTTGCAAAAAAGAGACATGGGAGGCTATTTAAAAAGCTGGATCAACAGGCAGGAACAATAGGGAACTCTTTTGACAAATACAAGATTATCTTAGTGGAAGGACTCTTGTCAAAGGAACCTTCTCCACAAAGGTGGAGGTTACAAGTGTTATGCCACAGGGTTCTGTTGTGGGACTACTATTCCCCCTGATCTGTGTGCTTCACTTTACAGAAAGTGTGGAGTCCTACCTGAAAATGTTTGCAGTTGAAGCAAAGGTCATAAAAGAAGTTAAATGTGTGAAGGCCTGCATAAGCCTACAGAGTGAACCTAAACAGATTCCATAGTTGGTGTAATACTTGGTTGATGAAATTTAACCAGAGCAAATGTAAAGTGATAAGGGTGGGACAACTTGAATAACCCCTTGATGTGATCATTATTGCCAGGTCCAAAGTTGAGAGAAAAGTAAAGGAGACACTGTTTGCTGGCAGATACATGAAAAGTTTTCAGGTATATGGATAAAATCTTTTTTTAGCTTGCTGTTCTTATCATGAATAAAGCGAAATGTAGAGTATGCCTCAGTCTTGGTTACCACACCTAAACAAGCACAAAGAACTAATAGAGAAGGTCTGAAGGAGAACAAAATAGATGGTATCTGAAATATGTGAGCTAAGTTACAGGAAAGGGCTAGAAGCCTTAGATTTGCCCACCTTGGAAGAGAGAATAGTAAGAGTAACTGTTAAACCAGATTGATGACTCGGTAAACATTTCTTTGAAAGACACATGCCAAGGACAACTAGAGAATATGTGAACTTAATCAAGAATTTCTTAAAAGATATAAAGAAGCACTTTATAATATAAAGGGCAATGGATGAATGGAATAAAATGGATGAGGATATAGTTAATGCTGACAGCATACATAAACTAAAGAAATTGTATGATAGGGGAGAATGTTCAGAAGTGTAAAACTACCTCCATGTACAGTACAAATAGGTATAGGTAATTACAGCTTCCATGACAACCCCATCCACTTCTCTGCTCTGCTAATCTACCTCAGAATCCTCTATATCCCTGCTTCATGGTAAGTCTTCAACTTGTAGGCTTCAGTACCTCATCTTTGTGATTTACTTCAGCCTTAGAATCAGCTTGAAGCTTTTGTCCAATATCTCTTTACTGATTATATTGTCAAGTTCCCTGACAGTTTTACATGGATCCTTCACCTCTAGTGCTCTCTGGCACATTTTATGTTCCCTGAGTCTAAACTCCAATGTCTTTACCATTTCCTTTTGGCAGCATATAAAGCATATCTACAGTTTTATGCACTGAGGGCTATCAGCTGTCATTTCCTCTTTCTACACCCCACTGGCTATGGTGCTTTCCACTGAGAATCCCTCATCTTTTCAAATCCAAGCTTCCCTTTTCCACCTCCTTTTTTCCACCATGCTGTTATTTGTCCTAAAGTGTTACTGCCTGGGATTAGTTGACTGGATGTGTCAAACGTCATCTGGGTCAACGAAGGCTCATTTCTTTATATTTCTTCTGGCTTTTGAAAACCCAAATATCTTGGTTCAAGTTGGTTACTTAACTTTTACTAAACTTTAAGTTCCTTTCTCAAATGTCTATAAATAGTGGTTAATTCCTTTCTTTGCTCCAAATACTGTAAAATGAAACAAATATACTGTTGCATTAGGAACCCCACTGGGAGAGAAATTCACTTGTAAGCTGCAGCTGGTAGCTTTGCCAGTTGCATTTTAAGCTGTAGTGAAAATGAATATGTAGTTTGTAGTAAACATAGAATCGGAGAAGTTTCTAGAAGTAACATGCTTTATGATAAACAACATTCTTGATAAAGGTATTTAAAGATACATAGCCCAATTTTTACGTAATAGACATACTTTACCTTTAATTTCTTTTTCTGTCTTAGGTTGCAATGTCACACCTGAGTGCTTTGGACACATGGCAAAGTTACTGACTTGCTTAGCAATGGGTCGTGTCATTGTGGCTTTGGAAGGTGGTTACAACTTGAACACGATCAGCTATTGCATGACTATGTGTACAAAAGCTCTACTGGGTGACCCACTTATCCCTCTTGCCCAGAAATTAATGCCATGTGCCAGTGCCATTGACACCTTGACCAAAGTTGTTAACACACATAGAAAATTCTGGTCTGCACTTAATTTTAAGGTAAGCATTTTTTTATTTTGTATTTGTGATGGACATTTAATAGATAAAGTATTTTTTGTAACTGAAGTGCATTTCTTCATCTTCAAGCAGAACTTTCTTTTTATGTTCTAATTGCATTCTGAGCCTTAAGAATTAGTAGCTGAATTTGAGATACATAATGCGAAGGAAGAAATGTATATAACCCTAAGCATTAGTGAATTGTTATTTTTTGAGTGGTAGCCACTTTTACAAAAACCTTATTATATCTTAGTTTGATTCATGGTTTAATCCCCTTACTGTGCTCACTTCCTACTTGCACAATTGTCTTGCTTTTCTATTAGAAATGCCCTGGTGAATTTAGTAACTTTCCATATACTCAGCATATAGATGTAGCACTTTTCACAAGGCCTTGTGTCATCCTAGTCATGCACTTTTTCCATATTCATAATCTATTTGTATTTTTTATTGTACTTTGTCACTGTCTCCCACATTAGTGAGGTAGCACAAGGAAACAGATGAAAGAATGGCCCAACCCACCCACATACACATGTTTATACATAAACGCCCACACACATACATATACATACCTATACATTTCAACGTATACATACATATACATACACAGACATTACATATATATACACATGTACATATTCATACATGCTGCCTTCATCCACTCCCGCCACCACCCCATCACACATGAAATGGCAACCCCCTCCCCCACAAATGCACGAGGTAGTGCTAGGAAAAGACAACAGAGGCCACATTCGTCCACACTCAGTCCCCATCTGTCATGTGTAATGCACCAAAACCACAGCTCCCATCTTACATCCAGGCTCCACAAAACTTTCCATGGTTTACCCCAGACGCTTCACATGCCCTGGCTCAATCCATTGACAGCACATCAACCCCGGTATACCACATCATTCCAGTTCACTCTATTCCTTGCACGCCTCTCACCCTCCTGTATGTTCAGGCCCCCATTGCTCAAAATCTTTTTCACTCCATCCTTCCACCTCCAGTTTGGTCTCCCACTTCTCCTCATTCCCTCCACCTCTGACACATATATCCTCTTTTTCAATCTTTCCTCACTCATTCTCTCCATGTGACCAAACCATTTCAATACACCCTCTTTTGTTCTCTCAACCCCACACTTATTATTACTGCACATTTCTCTTACCCTTTCATTACTTACTCGATCGAACCACCTCACACCACATATTGTCCTCAAACATCTCATTTCCAAAACAACCACCCTCCTCCGCACTACCCTATCTATAGCCCATCCCTCACAACCATATAACATTGTTAGAACCATTATTCCTTCAAACATAAACATTTTTGCTCTCCGAGATAATGTTCCCGACTTACATACATTGTTCAACGCTCCCAGAACCTTCGCCCCCTCCCCCACCCTGTGACTCGCTTCCACTTTCATGGTTCCATCTGCTGCCAAATCCACTCCCAGATATCTAAAACACTTCACTTCCTCCAGTTTTTCTCCATTCAAACTTACCTCCCAGTTGACTAGTCCCTCAACCCTACTGAACCTAATAACCTTGCTCTTATTCACATTTATCTTTTTTCTTTCACACACTTTACCATACTCAGTCACCAACTTCTGCAGTTTCTCCAAATATTTTTCATGCAAATGTTTCTGAAGGCAAGCACCTGGTTAAAACACCCTTTACCTCTCCAGAAGCAACATAGTTTCTCCCCAATAAGATGTGTGCATGCTACCACCTTCTCAGCCCCCATTCCCCTGGTATACTCAAAAGACTCATGCCTCTAATTCAAGTACTCACTTTTGGCACCCATGCCTTTATGTAAGAACACTATACTTGCCTTCTGGCAGTCCTCATGCACTTCATTGAGGGCCTTACAAATGTCTGATAGCCTTTAACACTTGCTCCATTCACTCATACTGTTTTGCCACACTTCATCTTAAGTAAGTATTTCAGTTTCTCCTCCCTCTTCACCCTACCTTTTACCAGGATTCTCTCACTATGCATACTAACTCTCAGATACACTACATCTACCTCCTTATCATCAAAGACATTGAACACTCCTTCAAATTACTCAATCCTTATTTCTCTCTAGGATTTGTGTGTCTCATGAGAGTAGAGAGAATTCTGAAATTCCAAAGGACTAAAACCCACTAACACTCTATCTTTTGGTTTGGTAAATGCCTCTCACTCCATGCTAACCATCTACTTGCCAATTGCAGCCAGCAGCTCAGCCTAGGTTTGCCCTGCCCTTCTACCATTCGGTTACTTCTACTCAGCAATGATGTCTTTGTGTTGTAGGCAGCCAGAATGGCTGCCTCATAATTCTTGGGATCCCCAAATGCTACATACACCCCTACCATAGATAAGTATCCTTTTCTGATTCACTTAGGTTGTAGTTTAAATCTGAATGGTGATTTTTGTTTTGCAGGATTATTGATATATTGCTTATCTGAATTGTTATAATTTTATGTGATAGTTGGTGACTTATCACCTCTTCCTCCCCTTTTCCTTCAACTTTTTTGAAGCTTGATAGGTTGTTTTATATATTCGCTTAGAGGCTTTTAGTGTATAGGTCCCCTACAGAGGGAATACACCCAGAGTGGCAACATTGATTCAGCCCTTACTTTCATGCTAATCTGGGTAAAACATGCCAGGCAAGCTTCCATAGAGATTGTTTTTCCTCACAGGGTTAGGAGCATTTGGGAGCTACTTGGATGAAAATCACCACCAAGTCATGGTGGGTGAGTTGGAATCATTTGGCCTACTGATTTAGGAGTCCCACACAAGAGTTTGACAGTGCTTCAAGCCCTATTTTTGTATACTAATGTGGGTTGAACATCAGTAAGTCAAGTTTCCACTTATTTTGTTCTGCTCACTTGACCATGACTGGCATTTCAGTAGCTTGAATTTAGGGGGAAGGAATTTTTCAGTTTCACATAGAATGTTTTTCTCACAGGGTTATGAGCATTTGGGAGCTACGTGGTGAGTTAGTTACAATTATTTAGCCCACTAATGTGGCAGTACCACACCTCAACCATTGCAGTGCCTTTACATAAGGCAGTGCTGGACCAGGACCCCCTGCAATGCAGAGACAGTACAACCCCTAGTAGGCCAAGCTTTTCACAAAAAGTATGTACTTATATAAGAAAGCTTGCTTTCTAGGTGATGTTGGTTGGATTTCAGTGATTACTATTTGTGTGTTACTGGGAGAGAAGTTTACACCTATCTCTTAACCATGTTTATTTGAACCATGTCTTTACTCATATATGTGCATACATACATATGCACCCATAAACTGTCTTCTGGCAAATATTAGAATAGCTTTCAAGTATATGGATAAAGAAATATTTAACAAGATCTTCATATCAGACAAAAGCCCAAAACTGAAATGCACTTTTCAAGTTTGGTCACCACACCTAAAGAAATGCAAAGAGCTACTAGGGAGGATCCTGAGGAGGGCAACAATGATTGGTGCCAGAATTAAGAGAGCTGAGTCTATGAATTTGCTCAACTTGCAGGAGGAAAAGTAACCTGAATGTATGTAACCTTTAAGTTTTCATTAAAATAGATCAGTATGACATAGAGAGTGAACGGTTCTTAGAGATGGAAGGATAGAGCAACTAAAGGAGATAACAAGAAAGTAAGTAACTTGTTAAAAAAGGTGTAATGAAGTACTTCTGTAGTATTATAGTGGTGAATGGATGGAATGAAATGACAGAGGACATGGTTAATGCAAACAGCATACATAAATTTGAGAGATGGAGGCCTCTTGAATGTAAAACTCCCTTCCCACATAGTACAAATAGGTAGTTACAAGAAGCGGGAAATAAACAACAAGACTCCGTGTTTGAGAAGGCCCTGGGAATCTACATCATTCCTGCCAACAGAGTTTCACATTAGGAAAATAGTTAGGGAGATAAACTGTCTGTAGGCAGCTGTTTGAAAACTTTCAGGTATATGGAAAAGAAATTATTTACTAAGTTGTTCATATTTTACATGAACCCAAAACTAGTAAATGCTTCTCAAGTCTGGTCACTGCACTTGAAGAAACACAAAGAGTTACAGCATGAGAGAAGGTTCAGAGAAGGTCAACAAAGATGGTACCAGATTTAAAAGAGCATTAAGAGGGAAAAGCTGGAAGCCTTAGATTTTCCGGCCTTGGAAGAGAGAAGAGCGAGGGGTACCCTGACCATGACCTTTATATTTTTTAACCATATGATGATGTAGACAGTGAACAGTGAATGGTTACTGAGATGATTTTGATAATCCTTAGCAGTGAGAGAATAGTTTCTTAGATACATGCAATATCCAGGAGGTAGAGCATTCTCAGTTTTACTGGTGACATGTATTGGGTTTAGAGATCATTCCAAACCTTTGGTCTTTAACTAGCTAAAAGTGAACCAAGTGAGTTTCAGTGTACCCATCTCTTAACTGTTTCTTAGAAAACTTCTGCTGGAGAACATCATGTTTGATGCCCAATTAAATCCACTGAGAAGTTATCTAGGTGGTACTCATTTTTGCTTGTCTGAGAGGCTTGTTTTGTTGGCCATACCTGACCTTTGCATTGAAGCCTATGGTATGAGAAAGCTTCTTTCCACACTGGCCTTTCTGAGGGAACTTTCTTTGGAGTGGTTTAGTACAAGTGGCTTTTGACATTCATTGAACACCGTTATTAAAATGTCATCTTACTCTAGATGTTGAAAATCAGCTTTGCATGGCACTGGGCTTGCCACCTTGGAGGCACAGGAATGCTAATATAGTACAGGATAAGCTTTAAGGTAACTTTTCTTGCCATACTGTCCTCTTAGTTGACAATTTTTTCTTTACCCCTCCCCCTTCATGTTGGTATGCTCTTAAAGTTTTTGGGATGAACTGACTCCGGAGAGAAATCTGTTTTAAAGAATGAAATGGTCTTTAAGGTAATGTCTCAAGAACAAATTTCTGGGTTGCAGTCTTCCACTGTGCCTTCCTCTCATTTTCCTAAAACTTTTTTTCAAAACTATTCATAACCACCACTTTGGTAGCACCTGTATTCCACGAATTTTGAAGCAGCCAGTATGACTGTGACATCATTGCTGAATGGAGGTACTGCTTGGCAGAGGGGCAGCCAGGACTGAGTTGCAGACCACAACTTTGAATAAGCGGTTAGTGAGGGGTGAGAAGCATTAACTCACCATAAGGTAAGGGGTTTCTAGCTCATAATAGGGATCTTAGAAATTCTCTCATAGCTTTTCACCTTTTCCTTGCCTGTTACCACTAACCCATCTGCCACCACTCTGTTTTTCTCATTTGTTCCCTTGTTTTCTGCACACTGCTCCCCTCCTACCAAAATGTTTTCTGCACACTGCTCACCTCCTACCAAAATGTTTTCATATTCTTTTAAAGGTTATTGATATTCTCTCATCCCATCTCTCATTGTTTACATTCCAGCCCTTATATCTTTATGTTGACTGCTTGCCACTTACTTTTGTACTCCTCTTAGCCACACACACTCTTCACTCTTTTCTCGCAGATACTGTCGATCATCTCTTCTTTTCTCTTTCACTGATAATGTAACTTCCTCACACCACCACTCAATAACCTACATTGTAAGTGCACTTCCTATGAACCACATACCTCATACTTCATCTACACTGTGTGTCTGTATTCTATTTACTCCTCTGTCACTTCCCATATTCCATGTAGTCTCATCCAGTGCCTCTCTTCTCTCAGTTTCTCTTGTTATCTCTGCACATTGGCATCTTTTCTATGCTTACTCACTTTTCACCATTTCTTTTATGTGTATACTTTCTTAATGCCATAAATCCTGCATCATCTCCCTCACTAAATCATCGCATGTCTCACTTGCCACCCCTCTCAGCAGTCACACTTAACAAAGTTTCTTTTATATGCCTGTTAGTCATCACATAATCCATTAATGCCCACATACCCCTAAGCCCACTTACCAATGTATGCTTATGTATGCATCTTTATTTAAACCAGACTGTTAAAGGTTGTAAAATTTGTAGTTGGATACAAGGTTGTGAAATACAAGAATAAAAGGAGAAAGACATGGTATATGGACTAGATTATGAATGCTGTGTAAGAGAAGAAAAAGGCATATGGTAGATTGCTCAAAAGGAAGGTATCAGTGGAAGTTCAGCAAAGGATGGAAGATTATGAGTTGTGTTTGTGGAATGTTAAGAAACTGATAGAGGAAAGCAGAGATACATTATGATTTTGGAAGAAAGTCGAGTGAAAAGTTTAAAAGATAAAAAATTGTATTGGAAAGAGGTGAAATGGGAAAGAAGTGGATATAAGAGTGGAATTGTAATGTGAGAAGTAAAGAAGGAGAGTTGTTGAATCAAATCAAAAGAAGGAAGTAAAAGGAAGATGAGTATTTTGAAGAACTGATGAATATGGAAGGTGCGGCAGTAGTTGTTACATGCATAGGGATGGAGGATGGAAGAGGAACACAAATGCAGGGCCTATAGCAAGAAGGGAGGTAAAAAGGACAATAATGAGATTGAAGATAGGAAAATTATGTAGAGTGGATAGAATTATGGTTGAAATATGAAGGAGAAAGTGTGATAGAATGGATGCATTTGATATGTAATGTTTCCATGGAAGCAGAAGGTTGTGCCTAAGAATTGGGTGAAAGCTATTATTGTTCCTTTATTCAAAGGAAATAGTTCTAAGGATATATGTAGCAATTATAGAGAAACAAGTCCAATGAGTATACCAGGAAAAGTGTATGCAAGAATGTTCATTGATTGAGTGATGGAAGTAATTGAATATAGAAAAAGAAAAGCAAGGAGGTTAAAGGAAAGTAAGGCAATGTGTGGATCATACTTTTTAGAAGGGAATGACCTTGGTAAGGTATCTAGTGAAAGGTAAGTATGCAGCTTTTATGGATCTAGAGAAAGCATATAACAAATTCGAGTTGAATGCTTTATGGGATATGTTAAGGTCATATGGATGGGGTCAGGAGTTCTGGTCTCACTTCTGGGGTGATTCTAGCTCTGCATCCTTACTTGAGAGTTAAGTTGAAAGCACTCCGCCTTATCAACTGTCCCAGGCTAACTTCCAAAGTTGACCCCCTTGCCCTACGCTGCAATGTTGGTTCACTTTCCCTATTCTGTTGGTATTACCTTGGTTTTTGCTCCCGAGAGCTGGCTGCTGCGTCACATAATTATTGTGCAGCCATCAACAACTTAAGGATAGGCTGTTTTGATACTTGCTTCTTTCCCTACACATTGAAGCTGTACCTTTTCATGTCTTTCCCAATAACTATGACCTGGCACATTTCAAAAGACAGGTTTTTCACTTTCTCCAAAATTCATAAATACTTTCCCTTGTCTTTTCATTTTCCATTTCATAATTCTCTATATGTCATTTAAGGCCTGGCCTTGATGTGGACTTTTGTCTGTGAAGAGCCTTAAAAAAAAACTGTTAAATGGTGTTGAAGCCTTTTTTAGAGGAGTAAATGCATGTGTAAGAGTAGATGGAGGGTTGAGCACAAATTTCGGTATACAAGTGGGTGTGAGGTAGGGCTGTGTCGTGTCACCATGCCTTTTTGATATATAGATGGATGGAGTGATGATCAAAACTAGGGGAAAGGAAGTGCAGAGATGGAGTGTGGTGATGAAGGATGATTGCTAGTGACAAGCCTGTTTATGGATGATACTGTGTTGTTTGCTGAGTGAAGAGGAGTAGCAGAAGGGTATAATTGAGTTTTATGATGTGTGTATTCGTAGGTATTGAAGGTAAATACAAGTAAAGGTAACGATGTTTGAAAGGAGACAGAGTGAAAGTATAGATTTCACAAAGCCCTATAGAGTGAGAGAAGTGTAATAAACTGTGTTACAGATAGGAGGGGAACCACTGGAATAGGCGACAGATTTTAAGTATCTGTGAGCTAGCTTGTGTAAGTTTGATGGTGTGGAGGGAGAAAGCGCTACAGAGTAGAAAAATCATTGGGTCTCTTTATAGAATAATGAAGGGCAGAGTTGTAAATAAGGAAGTGAAGGATGGATTAAGGTACAGCATAGTCCAGGTCCTGACCCTGACATATGCAGCTGAAAAATGGACATGGAGTGAGTCACAGAGGTCTCGAAACCAGGCTGTGGAAATAAGCTATTTGAGTGGAGCATATGGTGTGACTAGATGGAATGAAGAAAGAAATGAGGGGATGTATGAGAGATTTGGTATGCCAAGGAATGAATTGTGGAATGGTCGGGTGGGTGAAATGTAATACACCGAGGGGGTTTAGATATGTAGAAAGAATGCAGGATAGGGAGTTTATAAGGAGAGTGTATGAGAGGATGATTAAAGGGGTCAGTATAGGAGGAAGACCACCTGTGACATGGGGAAATAGAGTGGAAGAGTGCTGGAGGGAGAGAAATGGTGGAAGAATATATAGAATGTTGTATGTGAGGGAGGCATATATGGACAGGGATAAGTGGAGACTCTTTTGTTGTGGCTACCCCGTGGATGGGAGTTCCTGGAGGGAATGGGCATCGGAGATATAGTAGTTAGATTCACATATTTCAGGAGTGAAGAGAGTGATAGTAAATTATAGTGATGCAGACATTATATTTTGGATGAGCCAGTGTTCTAGTTGTGTGATGTAATGTTGCATACTTGTCGTTGCTTAGCATGTGTCAGGGTGTAATGATGCGACTGTGAAGTTATCTGAATAGGAGGTAATGAAAAGTTGTGCAAAAAGAGATGAATTTGGATTGGTGAAAAATCTGCTGCTCGGGGAACATCATTATAGATGGATTTTAGAGGTATAGCTTGTGTGAGTGACTTTACCTTGTGTACCATTACAGGTTGAAGCCTTATCACCTTTAATTCACACTCCAGTATCTAGAAGAGAGATGGAAGTGACATCTTTCCATCAGGAACATAGCACAGATATCCCAGCTTCGCAAGCTAACAACAAGAGTTTTGAAGAGACTCACCCAGGTAAGTTTCATTGGCCTGTGGGAGATTAGACTTGAATTGTGAGTAGGTGAATGTGATTCACAATTGTTGTTCCTGTGGTGCTGGTAATTGATTAGTAACAGCACAGTAGTATGAGTAGTATATAGTGCTGAAAATGGTAAAGAGTTTAAATTTTTGCTTATGGTTAATATATCATGCTAAATAGAAGAAACAGTATATTCATATTCTGCTCATTTTTACCATCACATGCACAACTTTTCCATGTTTAGGGTGTAGAATCTTACTCGAGAAGAAAGGCATTGCATAATGTATCAAGAGCAGTTTTTTTTTGTATAGTCCTTGATTCTTTGTTGTAGACCATAATAAATCTGTGAAGCTACTTTTTGCAAACATCCTCCTTTGGTTAGAATAGAAACTTCATAACCCTTTTTAATGCTGAGAAGGGAATTTCTAATCTGCATCTCATCTGACTTGGCATTAGCTTTTCTATAAACATTTAATGTCCTTGAGAATATAGCATTCCACTATATTTATTTATGTTGTCAAATGGTAGCAACCTGGTAATTTACTGCTCCATATGGATTTTTCCTTGCTACATATAGTTTATCTCTTATACCACACAGACTTTCACAGCAACCTCAGGAACTTGCAGCCTTCCTAATGGAGTTATCTAAGGTGACATTCTATGTCCCACTCTCTTCATCTCTTTCAGCTTCTTGTACATTTTCTTCCACTGCCTACCAACTCGTAATATCCTTGTCTTTTTTTTATGCAGGCAGCTGCATTATATTATTACTGTATATTAGATTGGGCAAGCTGCAGATAGTTTGCAGCAGTTCTGCACACTTTACAAATATTGACTTTTTTTTACTAATCTACAAAATGAAGACTTTTTCAGAAATCTTCAGTTGATACATGACTTACACCCAACAAACATAAGTAAAATACACACCCACACAGAGTTAGTTAGGCCAGTGAAGACAAACTTTTTCATTCTTTCCAGATAATTCGTGTACACACTGTTCATTGTCTACAGAAAGACCTTGTCCGATCACTGTATATTTTGAAAGGCAATATTTATTTTTTTATTTATTTTACTTGATTGCTGTTTTCCTGCATTAGTAAGGTAGCACCAGGAAACAGAAGAAAAAAGACCCATCCACTCGTATACACATGTATATACATACACGCACATGCATACAGATATGCATATCAGCATAATACAAGAAGTCACAGTGGTGTACATGATCTAGTATATGCACATGACCATGAGGAAAATGAAACTGAAAAGTTCCCAAATGCACTTTCATGTAATGATCACTTCGTCAGCGGAGATAGAAGAATAAGATCGAAGACAGACATGAACAGTCAGTTGATGTACATGGATGAGATGTAGCTCAGACACCATTGACAAACAAGTGTTACCAGATGGTGGTGTTCTTGGTGGTATTTGGGTCTGGCAACATGCATGTCATAAAATTTTTATTATGTAGACAAGAAAGGGAACTGTTTACAAATTTTGCATGTGACAAAGCTATCCAGTTTGTATAGACCTTCACTAGTATTAATGTTACAGTACTATGTGGATTTAATGATAGAAGATTCACTGATATTTCTCGTGGTAAGGGAGTTACAGTTAATAACTGTGGTCATAATTTTTAGCATTATTAAACAAAGCATTTGATTGTTGTCCTGTTCTTATACTATGTTTATGTTGCTTAAGTCTAACCTATAAGTCTAACCTAAAGATCTATACCAGTCTGCCCAACATAAAACATATTATAGTTTTTACAAAGGATTCTGTAAACACAGCATGCTGAATTTTTTGGTGTTTTCAATTGAAATATTCTTTATAGTATTGTTTTTGCTGAAGGCTACATTTATATTAAAGGATTTAAGCAACCTGAGAAGTAATGTGAAATTATCACTGAAAGAGAGAAGTAAGATATACTTGGTATTAAGGGGAGGTATGGGTTTAGCTCTACAAGATTATTTCTTTGCCAGCTTAAGAGATTTATCAGTGAAAGATCTAGAACACTTTAACTTGGATCTATTAGAATATATCTTCTCAAATTCATCGTCAGTGAATTCTAGACTGCTTATGTGTAATGCCTGAAGGTACATTGACTGGAATGATGATAATTTAACTCTGTCATGTTAAACAGAGTAATAATGAATATAAGAACAAACATTGGTGGGTTATCTGTATATGCTAAACTTAAACAAGTTTCTATTCCTGTGGATCATGCATTCTAAAAATGGTAACATACAGTTATTTTCCACTTCCACAGTAAAGTTGGTAGAAGATAATGAATTGTTTAGTTAAGGGAGAAATGCTTGTAAATTTTCATTTGTTGGCCAAACATAAAGAACATCATACCTAAACCAAATTGCCATAAAAGGTAAGATATCCCTTAGTAATTTTGGTGCAAAAAATTTCATGTAAAGATTACTTAATATTGGTGAAGGAGGGTTACCTATCACCATACCAAATTTCTGAGCTTAATATTCTCCATTAAATTGAAATACATATTCCTTTTTACAGAATTTTATCAATTCAATAAACCCATAATTTGAAACGGGTTAATCGAGATCATCCAAGACGTCAACCAAATATTCTAAAAGGTTGATGTTATGGATGATGGTTGCATATTATACATATGCCACCATTGTTTGATTGTAGGAAAATATGTACCCATGACAATTAGAGACTGAGTGTGAACGAATGTGGCCTTTTATATCTGTTTTCCTGGCACTACCTTGCTGAAGCTGGGAGCAGCATTGCTGTTTCCTTTGGGGTGAGGTGGTGCCAGGAATGGATTGAATGCAAGCAAGTGTGAATATGTAAGTGTATGTATATGTATGTCTGTGTATGTGTATTATATGTGTATATGTTGATATGTATGTTGATGTATATGTACTTTTATGGGCGTTTATGTATATATATGTGTATATGAGTGGATGGATCGTTCTTCATCTGTTTCCTGGCACCACCTTGCAGATGTGGGAAATGGTGATCAAGTATAATAAAATAGATAAATAAAAAAGTAAAACTAAACAGATGCATGTCACTGTAAGTAGGTATTGTTGTATTAAGTTATACTTTTGTAATTACATTTGCTTAAAAGGTGTGTATTTAACAGGTATAGAAGAACTTGTTGCTAATTTTGATCGTGTTAACTTGGATGAAATAAGCACCGGTACAGTATCAAGCTCAAGTGAGATGTCAAAAAGAGAGAAACTAGAAAAGAAAATGGAACATGATAACAGTGTCATGGGGGAAGCTTGTGGAGGCTTAGCAGAGAGTAGTGTGAATACCTTCCTGCTCTCAGAGGTTGCTGCTGCAGAGGTATGTATTTGTAGGAATTGATTAAAGTCTGCTAAAGAAGTTGCTAGACATAAGTTCTGGAGTGTTAGGTATAATGCAAGATATCTTTGTGTCTCTCATTATTATTTTCTAAACTGTTAGAGTTTGAATATATTCATACTTCATCCCATTTAGATATTAGCAGAGACTAGAAAAAAATGTGCTCTGACATCAGAAACATGGAAGTAGGATAATTGGTCATTAGTAGTTCTATCTATCTATATATCTTTCTGTCTATATCTCTGATAGCTGTTCCAATTGGAACTCCCTCAGGGGTGGCCAGCAATAGAATCACCGTAATTAGTGAACTCCAGTGCTGCTTCTTAGCCTTTAGTGCCTTACCCTTAAAAGGCCATTGGTAGAGGGCAACTCTAGCAATGTTTGCAGAGGCTCCTACCTAATGTTCCACCAGACTACTGCTACCGAGAGATCCTGCCTACTACTTCTACCTAATCTTTCTTTTTACCTAATGCTCCATCTTAATGTTCCTGCCTACTATTATCTACTGCTCCTATCATTTTGTTAAAAGGCTGGGCTAGCACATAGTGTCATTGCAGGAAAATCTAGAGCTACGAAGAATTAGCTGTGTGAGTTAAGTGTTGTCAAGTTTTATGTGTGACAAGGAGATTGTATGTTTGTGGACAGAATGCCAATAGTCCACATGTGGGTAAGGCGGAGAGAAAGACGTCTACCTGGGTCAGAGGAGTGCAACTTGGCAACCACTGAAGTGCTTGCTCGCTAAGCAGCTGTCACTAACCCTCGATACCCAGGTGGGAGGTACTGGTAATATATCTCCCTGGTCAGTGGCTGCCTACAAACAGATGACTATTTTCATATTGTTGGATAATTTTTTTATTTCTGTAGAAGTTGTGTACATTTTTGACTTTCTTTTGTTAATTACCCATAGATCTTTTCCATTATCAAGATAGTATCAAGTTTTTAAGTAAATTTGTTTTAGTGGATTCCTCATCCATGCTAGAAAGTATCACTTTATTTATATTGGGTGACTTAGCTGGAGAGTGTGATCTTGCTTTGGAAAAACTGCTACATATAAGATCAGTTGAATTGTGATATCATTCTGGTCCTTGACAGTGAGATTAAAACTGCAGCATCAAGGTCTTCTCTAGAACTCATACAAATAAGACATTTTAAGAAAAATCCTCTGTACAACATAATATAGGCCCCCCTCACCAACCCATGGCTAACAATAGCATATCAGTCAATTTCCTGTAGCACACAATATCATAGTAGCAAGTGCCTCCAAAAGAATTAATCATCCTGGCCCTTGCCAGCTTGTGAGATTGAAGTTCATGACCCCAAATCAAAGCACATGGATTGCCATCGACAGAGTAGAATGCTTACAAATACCTATAACACAATATGCCAATTTATGTGATGAAGTGGATTTTGAAAGGAATAGATTATGAGTATGTGGATGGAAGTGGCAGTTATTTTTAGTAAGGGGAATTTAGTTACCTTAAGTGTGTACAAGATGAGATTAAATAAGAGTTTAACATATTTAAGTATCTTTAATACATATAAAGGTAGAACCTAGGTAAAAGATTAGTAAGTGATTATACTGTTTACCATGTTTGAGTATTCTTAATATCTAAAAGGATAGAGGATTGATAAAGGATTATTAAATGGCTGTGTTCCTCTGTTAGTCTCTTTCACTCTGGCCATTGTAATATTCAGTGACACTCTGTGTTCCAGATGTTCTCAGATCCTCTGTTGCATTTGTAATATATAGGGACACTTTGTATTCCAGATATTCTCAAATTTTCCTAGAAAGGATCTTGAATTTATTATTACAGTTAACTAGAATGTAATATTTTAAATAACATGATATGTAACTCAACCAGATGAGAAATATTTTGTTTTGTGTGCTTCCTTTTATTTATTTGTCATCACTGCCAGGTGTATAAGGTACTCCAGGAATAATTTCAGATGCATATTGAAGTGGGTGGTTAAGAATGACATAGCTTCAAAAATTATTAAGTTAAGTGTGTGGATTTTGTAGAGGCTTATGTGATATCTCCAAGTATACAGACCAGTATTTGGAAAAGAATTAGTTCATAGCATCTAGAATCAATGCATGGAGTGCTACTAAACTTCAGCTCCTGTGAAAAAAGATGCTGAGAACATGACCCAATTGTAATGCGGAAAAAACTATCGCAGCGAATGGCTCAAGGAATATTTCTGTATTGTGCTTTCAAATACTAAGCTTAGAAGTTAGGCTTTAACTTTTAAAACCCATCTGTATCAAGGCAAAGCATGCCAAAGAATGTTTGCATTCTACTCACACTAAAATTACTGCAGTGGACAAATGGTTTTCATCCTGCCAGACTGATTGCAAAAGATAGGCAGATTCTGTAAGTAGGTAGCCTTTGGCATTATGTCAAGAGCTTTGTGTGCACAGTCTTTATGGCTCTCTTTCAAGATTTGATGGTTAGTGATGATGGGGACTGCAGGGCCTTACTTTATGGTAGATTTTCCCTATTCATTAAACCCTCCCCACTTTTGACTTTTGCAATGTGTAAACTTCAGTATTGTAATCAGGGATTGTGGGTTAACCCTTACAACCACACTTGATCTAAACAACAGAGTTGTGAGAAGCTTCTCAAATGTTAACACAGTGCTCTCCATTCTGGACAACAGATGGAGCTTTTGAAAAAAAGAAAAAAAAAGACACCTTGAAAAGTGATGGGGTCATTAGTTTGTGAATGTGGAGAATGTTTCACCCAAAATATGGGTCATAAAGTCATGGCAACCTGCCATGCTGCTGCTTGCATTAGTGCTTTTAATTTGACCATTGTAATCACCGTCTTATCAGCCTCATGACTTTTAACTGTTTTATATTAAATGGTTATCCTAGGGAATATGGAAGAAAGAATATTACACACACATCTGTGTGGCATAGAATGTGACTTTTGGGATGGAAGCAGGTGGCTGGAAATTCAACCTCTTTTATTATTACTTCTAAAAGAACATACAGAGGAAGGAGTCAAGAGGGAATTTTTTCATCAAAGGCTCACACACCTGTTCCTGATGCTACCTTACTAAGGCAAGAAACGTCGAACAGGTATAAAAAAAAATCTTGCATGGTTGCCTTCTATTCCATTTATTTTGAATTAGATTAAGTAATGCAGCTGTTAGACTATCTAATAGTTCATGCGAGTTTTTCCCTGAACAAAAAGCGAGTTACACCTTTTGAACTTGCTTGGCCAGAGGCCACAGGAGCTTTTTACCATCATTTGGCATACATTGTCCATTACTGTGCATCATCTTTCTCTTAACTTCTCACTTTATGATCATCTTTCATGAAATTGCCATACTAATTTTAGCCAAACTTGATAGGGATGATCTTTTGGTGGTTCCTTTTCAAAATTATGTGTAATCACCCTGACCAGTGCTGAAGGTGCCCATTGTTACTAAGATTAGTCCATCCTTTAGCTTCTCAAGCTTTACACATTTTAGTTATCTCTTCTGAAACTACTGGGCTAGTTTGAATAAAACTCAACAAGGATGGCCCATAGATTTGAAAAATTAGATGCATAGAAAGGTTTTGGGGAAAAATATTAGCTTTTTAGATCTAAAAAGTTTATGGATGGCATACACTCTGTTGTGGTTGAAGATTCTTTGGAGACCACACCATGGTGGATGTAGCATATGGCTCTCATAATGTATTGTTTGTCCAGTATGGCATCTTCTACAGCTAATTCTGCATATGTACCTTTCTCTCTATTCTTCCACTTTATTTCTGTTTTGAAGTCTGTTGGGGATGAGAGAGCTTGGGAAGTGAGTCAGTTGTTGTTCGCTGATGATACAGCGCTGGTGGCTGATTCATGTGAGAAACTGCAGAAGCTGGTGACTGAGTTTGGTAAAGTGTGTGGAAGAAGAAAGTTAAGAGTAAATGTGAATAAGAGCAAGGTTATTAGGTACAGTAGGGTTGAGGGTCAAGTCAATTGGGAGGTGAGTTTGAATGGAGAAAAACTGGAGGAAGTGAAGTGTTTTAGATATCTGGGAGTGGATCTGTCAGCGGATGGAACCATGGAAGCGGAAGTGGATCATAGGGTGGGGGAGGGGGCGAAAATTTTGGGAGCCTTGAAAAATGTGTGGAAGTCGAGAACATTATCTCGGAAAGCAAAAATGGGTATGTTTGAAGGAATAGTGGTTCCAACAATGTTGTATGGTTGCGAGGCGTGGGCTATGGATAGAGTTGTGCGCAGGAGGATGGATGTGCTGGAAATGAGATGTTTGAGGACAATGTGTGGTGTGAGGTGGTTTGATCGAGTAAGTAACGTAAGGGTAAGAGAGATGTGTGGAAATAAAAAGAGCGTGGTTGAGAGAGCAGAAGAGGGTGTTTTGAAATGGTTTGGGCACATGGAGAGAATGAGTGAGGAAAGATTGACCAAGAGGATATATGTGTCGGAGGTGGAGGGAACGAGGAGAAGAGGGAGACCAAATTGGAGGTGGAAAGATGGAGTGAAAAAGATTTTGTGTGATCGGGGCCTGAACATGCAGGAGGGTGAAAGAAGGGCAAGGAATAGAGTGAATTGGAGCGATGTGGTATACAGGGGTTGACGTGCTGTCAGTGGATTGAATCAAGGCATGTGAAGCGTCTGGGGTAAACCATGGAAAGCTGTGTAGGTATGTATATTTGCGTGTGTGGACGTGTGTATGTACGTGTGTATGGGGGTTGGGCCATTTCTTTCGTCTGTTTCCTCGCGCTACCTCGCAAACGCGGGAGACAGCGACAAAGTATAAAAAAAAAAAAAAAAAAAAAAAAAAAAAAAAAAAAAAAAAAGATAAAAATAGGTAGATTTGATGTTGTGGTACTCATGTATGATACTTGTAAATTTCTCAAAGCAGATGTATGCAGTGGTTCCAGTGAAATGGTGCCCTCACCTGGAACAAGTCAAGTATGTGCCAGGTAGTGGGTTAAGAACTGCCAGTCCCTGTGAAGAGTGTCAGGATCCATCAGAGAACTGGGTGTGTCTCACCTGCTACAGAGTACGTATATCCACATCCATAATATATGCCAACCTCCTTGATAACAGTATTCAAAGGCATAGGTTATACTAGATGCAGTAACTGCAGTGTGGAGAAAATTTTGCACTCATACCTCTCTTGGCTGTCTTGCAGGAGAAATTAATTAGTGTAGAAAAATGAATTAGTGCAGAGTTTAAGATGAAGAAATAGGTTCTGAAGTTAATTCTGTTAAAATTGGAAGTACAGAAACTGAGGGAACAAGGTAAAGACCATGAAAGGTGTGATGGGATGAGTATGGAGCTTAGGTATCTAAAAATTATAGTTAGTGGATATGAAGAAAGATTTGATTTAGCAGATAGGATTCAGGTGATACACAGAGTATAGTAAAGAATCTTCCTACTTATTGTGTGAAAGTGTGAAAGGATTTTGAGAAATGCTTGTTGGTCTAGCCTCACAGTTACAGCCTTGCTCTCATGATACTGTAATATATTGATTGCTTGAGACGTTTTTTGTTATTTGCCATAATAGATGTTATATTGACTTATTATTGTAATAGAAATAACTATAAAGTGGGGCTACCATGATTATTAGGAAATTTGTCTCACATTTGTAAGTACCAGCCTTACCAAGACAGCACAAGTCATATTCATCATTTTGAAATTCACTGGACCCATCTGGGAAGATACCTTTTTACCAGATCTAATGGGTCTTTTCTAGATGTCTTTACGGCTGTCCAGCTTAAGGAAAAGACAAAAATTAATACTGAATGTATTGACAACAGAAGCAAAGAAGTGCAGATGGAGCAATTTCTGAAGCTGATCAATAGGCACAGAGCATAAATTTTGGTATGAAGTGCAGACCTAGGGTCATACTAACAGAGGTACACAAGAAACTAAGTAAAGCAATGAAATTACAAATATGCACTGATAGAGGTGTAACAGCCAAGGAAGTTTATGGTCTGGTTGATGGAAAATTTAGAAAAATGCAGAGCACACAAGACCAGTACTTTTTAGCTAAAGGGGAAGTCAGAGACATAAAGGTTGAAAAACATCAAGAAATGATCCCGCTGAGAATTGGATGGCGCCAAAATGAGAATGATTTGTAAAGTAGGTCAGTAGGCATAAATCACTTAATTTTTGGTTTGAAGGATCATACACCAAATAAAGAGGAAAGGAAAAAGAAAGAAATGCTTATCAAAATCTTCTTAGAGGCTGTAGAATTGCCAGATGCACTTATTGGTACTAATAGAAAGGAGAAAAATAGGTGGTTAAACTTGAGATGTAAAGGGGTGAGCAGTTATAGTTAGGTTTTAACTTGTAGTCATCTAGCTAGGAGGCACTTATGCAATCAAAGAAACTTAAAGACAAGGTGGAATTTAATGGTGTACACCAAATGTGGTAGATTAAAGGGAGGAAGAAAAGTAAAGAATAGATTCAAAAGGCAAAGAATTGGAGACAACAAACAAAGCAGGAGAACAGAGCAGCCATTGCTGCAGAGTCTATTGTATTGTTATGAGTGTATACAAATATTGATGGATTAGTATTTAATGGTAAAGAGCAGGAAATCAAGAATCACATTAAGGAAAGTGCACTGGCCTGTTAATGGTGAGGGATCAAAGGCCAAGAAGTGACACTGGGGTTCACCAGATATGGAAACTCTTTTGCCATGGCCACCCCATTTAGGGAGTTCTAGAAGGGAACAGTCTTCAGAGACAGAGATTGATAAATAAACTAAAAGGACACTACATGCATCAGGTATGTACATCTAATTTCACAAATACTGCAGATAGGAAAGTAGTTTACCATTAGAATGTTTCACACTTGGTAAACCATAACATCACATGATTACTGTTGCTGGTGGCAAGTCTCTGATGGGCCATTTACAACTCAGAAGTGGGCTGATGTGATTGTTGCTTTACCTACACCACTAAGCTGATTGGCAGTTCGTAGATGGCCTAATTTAGCTGTTGCTTTCCTTACACTGCCAAACCTTAGAACTATACATCCTTTCTAAGACTTGGAACTATACATTCTTATAACTTTCTTAACAGGTATGACCTGTTATTTTTTGAGGTAAGGTTTGTACTTCTCGCAGAACTTTTAAGTCTTTTCTTCCTCCTCCCACCTTTTCTCTCTCTCCTTAGCCTTTTTTTCTTATTTCACAGGAGGCCTAGCCTTGATGAGCTTTTGATGTCATGTGACCATTACACTTGATAAAGTTGTTGACTAGAAAAATTTGGTATTGAATTTGAATATGCCAAATTCACCATGCAGTTTGTTTTAGTAAAAGATGACCATGTCCTGATGACCCTTATTTTAAGGATACTGATGTCCCTCAAGGAGAGGAGGCCTTTCTTGTAGAGTATAATGTCCTTGCATAATGATGGTTGGTCCCAAAGGAGCATTCCATCCGTAACCTTGTTAAACCAAGGAGGTTCATATCATTGTTTGAGTGAGTTAGTTGTTTACTCAGAGAGAACATAAAGAGTCTTTTATCAAAGCTTTTCATTAAATTTTTATGCATTTTCTCTTTGCAGGTATTGTGTGGGCGTTTTGTGAGAGAACATATGCTAATGCACGGATTGACAGAGGAACACTACATGGTTCTAAGCTTCTCTGACCTGTCTGTTTGGTGCTATGCATGTGATGTATATGTGCATCACCCGGTAAGCAAGCAGTTATGCAAGCAATCGTCATTATCATTAAATAGTTACCTGCAAAAATTTTTTGCTTTTGTTGCTTAACTACATATAGTTAGCAGTATTCTGTTTTCAAAATATGAAGATATAATGACCTGTGATAATTACATTTTTTAAGAAACAGTGGTTGGCTTTGTTCTTCACCGTAAGCATCAGTATGAGAAATGTGTTTGGATTTCTCTTCTTTTATTGATTATTTTTCAAATCATTACTATTGCTCCAATCAGTGGTTAGCCTTATATATTCATGTTCTGTATCAGCATTTTGGAAGCTATTGTTTTTGGAGAGTGATGGAGAACTAAGGGCATATGCTCAGAAGTCTCATCCAGACTTTACTTTAGACAGCAGATCATAAGGAAGGGCCCTCAGAACCACAGTACAGTGACCAGATTGTTAAACTAACTAGCAAGCAACAGGCAACTTTTGTCCAGATTTGAGTGTACTTGTTCGGAGAATTCTCTTGCTGGTTTTTTTTTGTTAAAAAGCAAGTGACCATGTTTCATGTTTTTATGGAATGGGGCCAAATGAATGTCATCAGCTCATCATTCATTTACACCCAGTTGCCCAAATTTTCTAAATTGAAAGTAGTATATGAAGACTATAAAGCAATATTCAGGCAAGCCACCCATCTCTGACAGGACCTCAGATTTGATTGATTCTCTAATTGAAATGGAATTGATCCATTTTCAGTTATCTGACTTAGACAAGCCTCCCTTACCCAGTATTTAGAGTAAAATGTATTGCCAAGTGCCATTCTGAGAGCTCAGATTCTGACTAATTATTGCAGCAGAAAGCACCCAGAAAGGGATTGATTTGCCTCATGCTGAATGTGAAAATTGATTCACAGTAGCTTATCATAGTTTTAGATTTTGTTGTAGTATTTTTTGTATTTTTTGTAGTTTTTTTAATTTTCCAAAAGAAGGAACAGAGAAGGGGGCCAAGTGAGGATATTCCCTCAAAGGCTCAGTCCTCTGTTCTTAACGCTACCTCGCTAATGCGGGAAATGGTGAATTGTATAAAAAAAAAAAAAAAAGATTTTTTTGCAAGCTGTTTTGGTGATCTGCTGAATACAGCCATTGTAGGTGCATGTGTTAAGTCATGAAGAGAGGCTGATTGACTTAGTTGCAAGTTTGTGACAGGCACTTGCTTCCGTGTTTCCATAGGGGTTGGCAATGTGTACTGATTTTGCTTCATAAACAGCCTATAATTCAAGGGTATTTAGAGAGGAGGTTTCTAACTATCTGAGTTGTTTTATTTTGCTGATTTCTCCCTCTTTACACAAACTAACTTGTCCTAAGATCAAAGGTGCCACACCACTGGTTATTGCTCTCATTTATTCAGGCTGTATGGTGCTGCTTTGTTGGAAGAATAGTCATAGAGCCTCTGTGTTGTTAAGTGAATTTTGAATTACTGGCCACTATCAGTACACATGAAAAGTAATGCTTGAGACTGAGTGTGAATTAATGTGGCCAAACCCAATGTTTTTTGCTAAAGGTGAGACATTATAATATAGGAACAAATCTTTTTCAAGACAGTTCTATAAAACTTCTGTGGAACACCTACCTGTCCTATTCATTCATGATACTTAAAGAGTTCATTATCATGGAAGAATACAAACCAGAACATTTGTCAGTTCTTCCTAGCACTTGTAAACCTTTGTCAGCAAGGAACATATCATGTTGGAATGAGAAGTTGGCATGCCTTTCTGTTGATTCTGGTACTCCTGACTGCTAGAGCCCTTGATGCTGGTTAGTGGCTTCTTTGCTTTCTTAAAGTTTGTAGTTGAGTAAGAAAAAAGATCTGTCACATTCAAAAAACACCTTCTTAGATGAAACAGCTGGTGAGATCTGGTCATCTTCCTACACATAACTCTGAAAATGCCACCATCTAAACAGGATGATCCAGTTTAGAATCCAGTTTGCCTGTTTCATTTTTTTCATAAGGCCCCACTTCCCGTACATAGGTATGCTCTTTAATCATCACTGAGCTCAATCAGAAGGTAATAAATGTCAGTTTTGAGCAATGAAAAATGAAATATTTAGTGGAAACAGAGCCTTTGAGCATGAGCTTATATTTCCTCCTCCTCCTCCTCCTCCCCCCCCCCCTCTCTGTCTCTCTCTGTCTCTCTCTGTCTCTGTCTCTCTCTGTCTCTGTCTGTCTCTCTCTCTCTGTCTGTCTCTCTCTCTCTCTCGCTCTCTGTCTCTCTCTCTCTCGCTCTCTGTCTCTCTCTCTCTCTCTGTCTCTCTCTCTCTCTCTGTCTCTCTCTCTCTCTCTCTCTCTCTCTCTCTCTCTCTCTCTCTCTCTCTCTCTCTCTCTCTCTCTCTCTCTGTCTCTCTCTCTCTCTCTCTCTCTCTCTCTCTCTCTCTCTCTCTCTCTCTCTCTCTCTCTCTCTCTCTCTCTCTCTCTCTCTCTCTCTCTCTCTCTCTCTCTCTCTCTCTCTCTCTCTCTCAATTAAATAAGTGTGAGCCTTTACAGTAACAGGCCTAAGGCACAGTAGGTGGAGAGGCATATGGGTTTGGTTGCTGGAACATACACCTGTAATGTCATGTACTGTCTACACATGCAATGTCATAAGGCTGACCAGGTTTCTCAATGGTTATTGACTGTATGAATGAATATTAGGCAACATGCCATATATACTCATTTGAAAGTTGGCAGTTGGCAGCATTTACCTTGATCATAACCACAAAATCAAAAAATTTTGGTGGGTCTGGCATATTAACATGAAGATGTCAGTATGCTGTGATGGTAGAGGAGCTTGAAATCTTGGTGAATACCTCCCTGTTTGAGATGTAAATGGTAACATAAACCTGCAGAAGTATAAAGATAATTTCAAATACTACATGAATTTCTTTCATACTATTCGCCGTTTCCCACCTCAGCGAGGTAGCGTTAAGAACAGAGGACTGGGCCTCTGAGGGAATATCCTCACCTGGCCCCCTTCTCTGTTCCTTCATGAATTACATTTATTTTATTGTTTTCTAAATCTCTCTTCATTGCCCTCATAGTTCATCTCTAACTCCACATTTATTACACTAATACCTAGTACTCTTGTTTTTTTCCTGTGATTGCCATTTTCACTTGTTTACTACATTTTGCTATTCTCCTCATTCTCTACTTGCTCTTCCCTGTCTATGACTTTTTCACTTGCCTACTTTACCTTATTGTTCTTTTTGTTCCTTACTTGCTTTTCCCACACCTTAACAGCTCGTCTGCTGTATTCAAAGTACTCTCCCAAATATTTTCTTTCATCTTATGTACTCTTTCATATTTCATAGATGAAAAGAAATTTTATTTTATTCGCTATTAACTTCATGCTTTGTTTTCAGATATTGTTTGAGGCAAAAAGAGCAGCTCATCTAGACAAGTTTGGGGAGGATATTCCTGAATCATCATGAGATTGCCCAATAAATACTATAGCATGAGATTTTTAAAGTTCATTATAAATTAGTGCAATACGGATGTATGAAAATCGCATTTTGATACTGAATTAAGAAATACCATGTCTTTGCATTGTGCACAGTTTTAGCATTATTCTTTTTTTCATCATAGACTTTTCATGACTGATAGCATATATTTTTTTTAAACTCACTGTATGTGGGTTTAGGATAGTTTTACTTGTATATCTGATGATAATTTGATTAAGTACTTTACTCTTTTAAAGTAGAATTAGTTATTGGCATCCATTTGTCCTTTTGTTTTAAAACCCTGGATGTTGAACACCAGTGATATTGGATAGCGCTGAATTCACTGTACTTTAACCAGAAGTTTAGTTAACCTCTAACAGATATATCAGTATACAAAGGGTTTTACCTCAGAATCTGTAAGGTGAGCCACATGGATTGATTGCATGTTTCACATTTTTCTTGGGATTGTGGCAGATGTCTGAATTTTCAGGTTAGTCCATTTTTGAGGGGATACATCTTGATATGTTTTGCAGTAATATGTATTTATGAGACAGAGGAAGCCTCAGAAATATATTGTATCAGTGAACCATTTTCAGAAGCTTTAGTGGTAAACCAGTCTAGTAGTGGAGCATGTTATGATAAAGGGAAAGGAAACAGTATGTTGTTTAGATTTAAGATAACGTACTGTGAATAGGATAGTATGTCTAGTTTAGAAAATTTGTATGTAATGTATTATTTGGATGATGTCATCAGTGAGGCTGAATTGCTTTTATAGAGGTTGCCACAAGAGTATCAGGACAGTGTGGGTATGATGGAGAAAGAGAAACAGCATAGTGGAACAAAAATTTAAGTTTAGCAGTTGGTGAGAAGTAGACTAAAGAAAAAAAGAAAGTTCCAGAAAATAATGCTTATAGGAAAGATGGAAAGAATTTATGAAGTCATGAATAAAACAGAAAAGATGGTAAATTTCATTGTAAGAATACCAGATTATGTCAGGAAGAGGATATATTAAAGTCCAAGGAAAAATTATAGCAATTCTTTTGCCTCTTTATAAGTATAAAGAGGCAAAAGAAAGTCTGGCTTAAAGATGGTCTAAGACAAGTGTTGTAGATTTCAGGCTACAAAAGAGGAAGTATGTTGGAGGTAGAGAGATATTTTAAGGAACTGGTGAAAGATGAGATAAATTATTATTGATGTTTTAGATTAGAGGTTTATTAAGGACAGAAGACACTTTGGGAAGACATTACAGATAGATAGGGCAGTAATGCAATTGGCTGATTAGATATGGGAAGAATATATGGCAATATGGACTGTGGCTGTGTACTAGGTGATTAGATGAGTAATAATTGTTCCATTGTGTGAGGGTAAAGGGTGAATGATAGGCAGAGGACTGTCTTCTTTGCATGTTGTGGATACTAACAGATTTTTTTAAATAGGATTGATGTATAGTATCTGATGCTACCTACCTAGAAATGTCTTACAAAATTTAACCTTGACACAGCTAACACGGTGCTCACTGCATATGCTGCACGTTTCACAGTGCTGTTATTCTCTGCTGCCATGAAATTTTATGAATGTCAGTCTTAGGCTCATTTGGTACAGCCTTTAGCAATTTGTTTATAGTGTTCTTTCAAGGGTTTCAGTACTCAACTCAATGCATATATTGTATTCCTTTGGGAAAAACAGTAAAGTCCCTGCATCCTCTCTCTCTCTCTCTCTCTCTGTCTCTGTCTCTCTCTGTCTCTGTCTCTGTCTCTGTCTCTCTCTGTCTGTCTCTCTCTGTCTCTCTCTCTGTCTCTCTCTCTCTCTCTCTGTCTGTCTGTCTGTCTGTCTCTCTCTCTCTCTCTCTCTCTCTCTCTCTCTCTCTCTCTCTCTCTCTCTCTCTCTCTCTCTCTCTCTCTCTCTCTCTCTCTCTTATTTCAAGGAAATCTTGTGGATTTTATGACTTTGCTTCTACAATGCTGTGACACTTGTAGTTCTTCTATGCTTTTCTGCCTCTCTTGTATGTAAAACATATAGCAGCCCCTCAAAATATTGACTATCTCTTTTTCACATCTTTACCCACTATCCATCCACTCCTCATTTTTCACCTCATTTGAGCTTTTGTTTTTGACACTGTTCACCTACATCTAAAGCATTTTCTTACTCTCTCTAAAGCTCTTGAGTATTCTCTCACTATGTTGCTCATCTGCCTTTTTTCAGATCTCATAACTTTTCCTTAACCTCTAACTCCTTTCTCTTGTACTCTTCCTCATACTTCTTTCCCTTGCATATACCGTCCACATAACACTGTTCTCTCACAAGGAATTTAACTTCCATATCCACCATGAGTAAGTTCACATCTCACCACAAGTATACATATTTTAACAAAATGGTAATATGGTATAGATTTTAGTGAAAGCCAGTTTGAATAAGAATCCAGTGATATTGTGGTGGAGAGTGATGAGAAATCACTTTTTCTTCTGTAAGAAAATTACATGCTGTGCCATTAGAATATTGCAGAAGCTCTCATTGCATGTTATGTATAAGCTGTTTTAATCTTAATGAATTACAAGAAGTAAAAAGGAATTCATTTAGTGCAAAAAATATTTTCATAAAAGCATTTGGAAAGGACAGCCTTGGTTTGTCATTTAGTAAATTATGGCACATGTCATTCATGTTCAGATGTTCTGCTTTGAAGGGAACTTTTTAGCTTTTAGAGGTGTTCTGCTAGGAATGCGCACAAAAAAATATGAATATGTATTGTGTGAATTTTTGTAGCAGTATACATTATAAATCTTTTCCATTTGAGCATCAATTGGCTGTGGTATGTAGCAATTCCAAACTCTCTATGTTGGGTTGAATTATAATTTGTACCCAACTTATCAATAGCTGTAGTAGTTAAGAAAGTAGCTTATATCTGAGAAAGTAGCTTGTATCTTTTTTATGATAACTATGGTTGAAGACCAGTATTTGAATAGAAGTATGATTTATGCAACTATCAACTTTAGATGTTTCTACAAAAAGCTTTATGCTATAGATAATGGGTTGTCTAAACCTTTACACAGTATATAGAAGAAAGTTAATTCAGATATTTTTTGGCTTTGACATCATTGCTCTTTTGTAGGCAGAGAGAATAGTCCCCAAAGTACAGGTGTATTACATGTCAAAATGATGAACTTTGCACGCATGAAGTAAGCCACCATGCATTGCAATAAATGTTGTGAGGTTCTCCAAGAGTAATCACTTGTTTAAGGAAAAACTTAGTTCCTTAATTGTTAATTTCTTTGCTAACTTAATTCATTTTTAGCTTAAATGTGTATATATTTATTTTCATACTTGTTTGCCATTTTCCACTGGAGGTAGTGAAAGGAACAGGAAAAAAAGAGGCCACATTTGTTCATACTCTTTCTCTAGCTGTCATATGCAATGCACCAAAATTGTAGCCTTCTATCCACAACCAGGCCCCACAGACCTTTTCATGGTTTCCCCTTATCACTTTGTATGCTCAGGTTCAGTCCATTAACAGCATGTTGTCCCTTATTTAACACATCTCTTGATCCCTCACCAACCTTTTACCCTCCTGCATATCCATCCTTCCATCTTCAGTTTGGATGATCCCCACTTCCATCCACTTCTGATACATATCCCCTCTTTGTCAGCTTCTCTTCACTCATCTTTCCATATGTCCAAAAACATTTCAGCTCACCCTTTTAAGCTCTTTTTACCACACCACTCCCTTCCCTTGTCTTTTTTTTTCTATCAGTCCTCTTCAGACCACAATGTCCTCAGATATGTAATTTCCAACACATCCACCCTTATCTATACTTTTAGGGCATTCTGCTTTAACATGAACCACAAAATCTGCTGTGTCAAACTGTGGAAATGAGTAATAAAATCTGTCATTACATCTCCCACACTATCCCATCAGTTTCATGAAAAACCTGCACAAAAACTGTTCTAACCCTGCTGATCCACCCTTCACACCACCTGATATTAGCAATATAATTAAGACCGTGAAGAACTCCTGTGCATCAGGCCCAAGAAACACTTTAGACTTTCACATAAAACAATTTGGCATTATTGCAATTCAAGCTCTTGGACAAGATATTTTAAACCACTCCAGGCTACATACAAAAAAAGAAAGATATAGAGATTAACATCATAATTTCCATCCTGAAAACCCTCCAAATCACTCAAATCCCACTCGTACCACTGCTGTTTTCAGCATTCAGACTCCTCGAAAAACCAATGCACAATAGAATCAACCTGAATATCTCCCTCTCCAAAATAGCATGGCTTTAGAGTCAGTCATTCTACCACCACACAGCACCAGACCTCAACCAACTACACCGTCTTTCCTGTACAACATTAACAGTAAAAGATATCAACAAAGCATTTGACACTGTCCCCTGACAACCTAACACAAAAGGTCCTGAACACCATCCTCCGCAAGTGATAAAAAGTGGCTGCCTAGCTTCATAGCCATCTGCCAAACCAGTCACTCATAAAGGTTTCACCACCAAAAATTTTAAGCTTTACAATGTGTTCCCCAAGGAGTAGCTTTACAATATGTTCCTCAAGGAGTAGCTTTACATTATGTTCCTCAAGGAGTAGCTTTACATTATGTTCCTCAAGGAGTAGTACTTTTCCCAACCCTCTTTTAATCTCCTAAACAATCTTCCATAACCTACTACAAAACACACTGAGAAAGTCTTCCTGTATGTATATTACCTCACATCTAAACAGCAGCAAACAGACAGCACGACATCACACAGCTAGAATGTTTGGCTCACCCAAACCAGAATGTCGATATCTCCACAGATATACAGTCACTTTTAACCCCAAACAAATTGTGAACCCAGTCTGCACCGTTTTAACTATCTCTGGCCAACCACTCTCACACAACAGAACTCCAGCCCTACTAAGCAACACTTCTGACACACACCATTCCCTTACCACACCACAAACATCAACATAGGGGCCTTAAACAAGCTAAGTGCTCAGTACGCTTACTGATTCTGGCTTTGGAAAAGGAGTGAGCCTTTGAAGAAATATCTTCACTTGCCTCTTCTCTTTTCTTTCTTTTGGAAAATTAAAAATGAGAGGGGAGGATTTCCAGCCCCCCGCTCCCACCCATTTTAGTCACCTTATACGACATGCAGGAATACGTGGGAAGTATTCTTTCTCCCCTATCCCCAGGCATACTATTATTATTATTTTATGTATTTATTATACTTTATCGCTGTCTCCTGCATTAGCGAGGTAGTGCAAGGAAACAGATGAAAGAATGGCCCAACCCACCCACATACACATGTATATACATACACACACATATACATTCCTATACATTTCAACATATACATACTTAGACATATACATATGTACACATGTACATATTCATACTTGCTGCCATCATTCATTCCAGTTGCCACACTGCCACACATGAAATGGCTTCCCCCTCCTTCCACGCACATGTGAGGTAGCACTAGGAAAAGACAACAAAGGTCACCTTTGTTCACCCTCAGTCTCTAGCTGTCATGTGTAATGCCCCGAAACCACAGCTCCCTTTCCACATCCATACTTGATTGCCGTTTCCCGCGTCAGTGAGGTAGAGCAGGAAACAGACAGAATGGCCCATCCACTCATTATACACATATACAAAAATGCCCATATACATACATATACATAACAACATATACATACATACTTAGACATATACATATATACACATGTACATATTCATACTTGCTTGCCTTCACTACCTCGCCTCACAGGAAACAGCATTGCTACCCCCCTGCTTCAGCGAGTTAGTGCCTGGAAAACAGACAAAATAAGGCCACATTTGTTCACACTGTCTCTATCTGTCATGTGTAATGCACCGAAACCACAGCTCCCTATCCACATGTTAAAGTTTTGTCTCATCGAGAATGACAACAAATTTTATCCTAAAAAAAATTCATCAGACTGAAAGCTGATAGACATATGCAGTGAGAGCAGTGAACTACCTAGAAAGGATTTGGAGCACCTGCTATGATTCAGAATGTGTGTGGTAACTGGAGAGATTTAATTTTGTTCATAAACAAATTTATTAAGCTCCTCAGTGTATGTCAGAAGAATTTGAACAAATTAAACAAATTACAACTACTACACAAATGCTACACAAGATACTTTTACAATTCTTATTTTTGTTATGTGATAGTTGCAGTTCACATACAGTTTACCTTCACCACTTCCCTTACAGTTCTTTGCAAGTGGCTGAAACAAGATGAAGATGGGAGTTCCTAAAAGTAACTGGGCAAAATTTTGAAGTCAATATGTGAAATGTTACTGCTATTAGGAAATGGTAGCTGAAAGATATGGAGAATATTCCTTTCTGAGAATGTGATTTTGCATACTGGAAAACATTTATTGGACTAACGTAATGACCATAAAGCACTGCTGAAGATACCATATATAAATCTCAAGTAATTTCATTATTGTGTGAATGGTTTGCACAAATTATTCTCCAGTTCTTTATATAGTTCATGGGTAGTTCATATTTTCTGCTAAGGTTGCAGCTTTTCGTGGGAGGCAACCCATAGAGGAATTAGATATAGAATTATTAACAGTGCCTCTCCTTGCAGTTCCTTACATTAAGTAGTTAGAAATAATTCTATTTAGAAAGTATCTTAAATGTTTTGTATGCCTTGAGACAAGACAGATGTTAGACTTAATTTAAGGGGACTGTATATGGTGTTATTTAATGGCTGATGTTAATGAAAACAAGATTAATAGACGTATCCAGAAAGGTTTCACTCAAAATTTCTTTTAGAGTGACAAAAAATCAAGAAGTTTAAAGGAAAAATATTAAAAGAATAGAACAGAAACACCAAGGATTTATTTTTTAATATGTAAATTACAAACTTGAAAGATACATTTACATAATAATCTGGAAAATTTGTTTTGATGCCTCTTGTTCCAGAAGGAAATAACAGAAATTTTTAACAAAAAAAAAATGCAAATAAACAAATTTAACATCCCAGCTTGAATTATACCAATAATTAAGAATTCTTAATGTTTGGTAATGTCTTTTCACTGTGGGCCTTTCTGTTCATTTCTCATTTTGCTCTGGATTTTTGTCCTTTCGTAATCATTAAAACGGTGTTTTTAAGATTGCCCCATTTTTATGTTGTGTTGACAAGATATGATCAAAATTAAATGAAATCTCCAAATATCTCTTTCATAAGCATAAAAGAGGTTTAGAGGTGATAACAGATCTTCATTTAGTATTCAGCAAAATTAAATTCCTAGGAACACTGTACCTTTAAAATAAAGTGGATAATTCCGCTAAAGATGTTATTTTCTGATGTATTTGTAAAATCAACACTTGTTTTTCATCAGTAATCATATTGATGTCAAAAAAGTCAATGTAATTCACTATTTTAAGTTTTTGATGTGTAAATCTATGTACAAAAAATCATGTAATAATATGTAAATGCAAGATACAGTCAAGTCCAGTTATCTGATGACTGGATTTCCATCTAATCTAATTATGTGTCAGGATTCATCCCAATCTGATAAGTACCAGCTTTGTCAGAAGTCAGATATTCAAACATGGGACACCTGTATAGAACTGGTTTTTCACAGATTTGCCACTACTGGCATCTGTAATTACTTTTCTATACATTCTAAGAGTCTATCACTATGTTTCTTGATGGATGCTTGTTGGTATTGGACCTTTCAAAAAGAGAAGTTATCTCTTTAATGACAGCTTACAACATTGCAGTTGTGTCAATAGGTACATCAAGAAGCTGTGCAAAGACAGAATTATGTGGTGTGAGATATTCTGCAGAAAATTGATATTATAAAATAGTGAAAAAGGTGAATCTAGCTAGTGTTATAGACCATGCCTCAAGTTAAGTGTAGGTAGGAAAACTTTAAGACAGCTCTGTCAGCATCTATGTTACAAGGTCTTAAGTGGAAGTTTAACATGTATATGAATGTATATGCTATACAATACTGCTAAACAGATTCATTTTGATTTTTTTCAGCTGTACAGTATTTCTGTAGTACAATACTGTAAAAATATCCAGGTATCCGAATTCTTATAATATCAAGCTTGCCATAGATCCCACCATGGTTAGATAACCAGACTTTAACTATAGATAAATGCAACGTGCATATGTATGTAGTCTAAAATTTTATGATGGACTTGAAGCTATTAGTGATAAAAACTCTACACTGCAGATATTTGTCTTGAAGTCTGTAATGGAAAAGTGAAGCCTTTTAATTAACACTGTATGACATATACATAATTACTGTCCAAAAGATGCATGTTAGGAAAGTATTGATTTTATTGGACTATTTAAAGAAACTAAAGACTTCACAGTTGACTAGTGGTTATGGAAAGGCAATAGAACCAGAGGTTTCATGATTCATTACTTCTTAAGGTATGAAGTGAAAACTGTGATAAAAATGTTTTAATGTACTTTTGTATTAAAAGTTAAGTCAGAGGTTGCCTTCCTGAGGTTTGGTTATGAGCTACTTTGTCATATAAAAATATCATGTTCATTATCACTACTACTCAGATTAGAATATTATCATCTATATATTTTTATTTTTCATTGTCAAGAATCTTGTCCACTAATGTATTTTTATTTTTCACGTTTTGAGTTTTGTAATCGTATTTCTTAATGGCAAGCTAGTTCAAAGTACCAGTAGTCATTAATGTTTTGTAGACTAGCATTTTTAACAGCAAGAATTAAAACTAACTGTAGGTGTTAAATATTTGTCATTTTATGGCAAGGCACTAAAGTCCCTTCTTGCTATGTACTCATTCTGCTGGTATAACATTATTTCATTACCATTGCTCAACTCATCTCTTAACCAAATAACTAAACCAAAGGCCAAAACACAGGCATTATTCTTAGCACCAAAATCATAAATTACATGTACATGTACCATGTAGCCAGTTTATTTATTTATTTATAACGACCCCAAGACCATTATCTATGAAAAAGTTCTGGTATTACCCTGGACCTTTCTTAAGGCTCCTTCAGATCAAGGTAGCACTACATCTCGCAGCAGGGAAATGTAGACTCCTTTGGAATGATACAGTCATGCCAAATGTGACTTTTCACTTGCGGTGAAACATCAAGTAAGCAAAGTCCAGTAACATGTTTATTTATACATATATATTCTTTTTCATACTTATTCGCCATTTCCTGCACTAGCGAGGTAGTGTTAAGAACAGAGGACTGAGCCTTAGAGGGAATATCCTCACTTGGCCCCCTTCTCTGTTCCTTCTTTGGAAAATTTGAAAACGAGAGGGGAAGATTTCCAGCCCCACCTCCCTCCCCATTTAGTCGCCCTTTAAAACATGCAGGGAATACATGGGAAGTATTCTTCCTACCCTATCCCCAGGAATAATATACCACATCATTCCAATTCACTCTATTCCTTGCATGCCTTTTACCTTCCTGCATGTTCAGGCCTCTATCACTCAAAATCTTTTTCACTCCATCTTTCCCCCTCCAATTTGGCCTCCCACTTCTCTTCATTCCCTCCACCTCTGAAACATATATCCTCTTTGTCAATCATTCCTCACTCATTCTCTCCATGTGACCAAACCATTTCAAAACACCCTCTTCTGTGCTCACAACCACACTCTTTTTTATTACTATACATCTCTCTTACCCTTTCATTACTTACTCAAACCACCTCACACCACATATTGTCCTCAAACATCTCATTTCCAGCACATCCACCCTCCTCCGCACAACTCTATTTATAGCCCACGCCACGCAACCATATAACATTGTTGGAACCACTGCTCCTTCAGACATACCCATTTTTTGCTCTGAGATAACGTTCTCGCCTTCCACACATTCTTCAGTGCTCGCAGAACCTTTGCCCCCTCCCCAGCCCTGTGACTCACTTCTGCTTCCGTGGTTCCATCCACTGCTAAATCCACTCCCAGATATCCCTAAAAATGTACTCACTTTTTGACACCCTATAAATCAGAATTTTTTTTCAATCTGAAAAAAAAAAAATCTGAGTTATAAGGTGTCAAAAAGTGAGTACATTTCTTTGGGACACCCTGTATATAATTATTATTATTATAATAATAATAATACTTGATTGCCATTTCCTGCATCAGCAAGGTATGGTATGTACATACATGAACATATACATATCAACATATATACTATGTACATATTCACACTTGCTCGCCTTCATCAATTCCCGGTGCCACCCTGCCCCATGGGAAATAGCATCGCTGTCCCCTTTTGTCTAAAAAATTCAAAAAGTTTCCATAATATATATCAAAAGCTCACAGTTGCATAATATATTCTCCAAGGACCCCTGAAGGTACATGGGTAATGCTTAACATTTGCAACATTTAAGACCAACAATTTGATCTTAATTCCAAGTTGTTTTTGTTTTTTTTCAGTTATTCATTTAATCAGTTTAATTTGGCAAATAACTTGAAGGATACAAGTTTAGTTTTAAGAAGGAAATCATGCAATGTGTTCAGAACATAAATTTTTTGTTTTTATGTGCTTAATGTAAAGGAAGCCAGTGTTATCAGTGTAAGTATTGTGTGATTTTTGCATGTTTCGGGGAATGTAACACTCATTTCCCTTTCTCTTTACCATACAGACCATACTTTAATTTTATGCATACACACAACCCAGGTCATACTAGGTACCCGTCTGTTGAAGTCTTAAAGATTTATAAAGAGCTGGAATGACTGAGCCACTTGTGTGTTTGTGTGTAATTAGCTATCTATGTGAGAGCACATGCACTATCTGCATGTGGTCAGTGTTTTGTTTAACCTATAACCAAATATAATGCTAAGTTACTGTATTTGCAAGAGGATTATACCTGTTTTCATCAGAAATTTAAATATCTGGTTTGACCATAAACCCTGGACAGTGATACTCATAGTTACCAGAAACAAACTTTATTTGGAACATTGGGCCACTGGCAGTTGGGCATTAATCATGTTCCTTCCTTATGATGGCTCTTTTTGATAACAGCACGAGTGTGCCTTTTAATTTTTTTTTATCATTTTCAATGGCTAACTTGAAATTATTCAAATTATATAATAGATCCTTGCCTGTCATATGACTTTCACTATCCTAAATGTATTTATCTTTCTACCAACATTTGTATACCTTTTCCTGTGAGTGTTGGTGGGTTAGTCATTTAGTGTTGCTGTGGTAAATGTGCTGATTTGTTCACGTAAGGAAACAATATCTTACATCTTGTAATTCAAGCATGAGAATAGACCATCAGTTGTACATTTAAACCAGTAACATGTCCAATCTGCTCAAATCCACAGGGAACAATTCTTCTCACCTGCATGATTTATTCAAGATATAAGCCACAAAGTATGGGTTCTTGAAAAGACTGTATTGATAAGTAGGTAATCAAGCACAATAATGAAAAAATATAATATATATTTTATTTGTTTTGCTTTGTCGCAGTCTCCCGCATTAGCGAGGTAGCGCAAGGAAACAGACGAAAGAATGGCCCAACCCACCCACATACACATGTATATACATACACGTCCACACACACAAATATACATACCTATACATCTCAACGTATACATATATATATATATACACACACACAGACATATACATACACATGTACATAATTCATAGTCTGCCTTTATTCATTCCCATCACCACCCCGCCACACATGAAATAACAACACCCTTCCCCTGCATATGCGCGAGGTAGCACTAGGAAAAGCCACCAAAGGCCACATTCGTTCACTCTCAGTCTCTAGCTGTCATGTATAATGCACCAAAACCACAGCTCCCTTTCCACATCCAGGCCCCACAAAACTTTCCATGGTTTACCCCAGATGCCTCACAAGCCCTGGTTCAATCCATTAACAGCACATCATCCCCGGTATACCACATCATTCCAATTCACTCTATTCCTTGCATGTCTTTCACCATCCTGCATGTTCAGGCCCCGATCACTCAAAATCTTTTTCACCCCATCTTTCCACCTCCAATTTGGTCTCCTACTTCTCATTCCCTCCACCTCTGACACATATATCCTCTTGGTCAATATTTCCTCACTCATTCTCTCCATGTGACCAAACCATTTCAAAACACCCTCCTCTGCTCACTCAACCACACTCTTTTTATTACTTTTTATTGCTTGTGGCATGAGAAGCATGGGAAGTGGGTTGATTAGAAAGGGTAGCGAGTGGTGGGATGAAGGAAGTAAGATTATTAGTGAAAGAGAAGAGAGAGGCATTTGGACGATTTTTACAGGGAAAAAATGCAAATGAGTGGGAGATGTATAAAAGAAAGAGGCAGGAGGTCAAGAGAAAGGTGCAAGAGGTGAAAAAGAGGGCAAATGAGAGTTGGGGTGAGAGAGTATCATTAAATTTTAGGGAGAATAAAAAGATGTTCTGGAAGGAGGTAAATAAAGTGCATAAGACAAGGGAGCAAATGGGAACTTCAGTGAAGGGGGCTAATGGGGAGGTGATAACAAGTAGTGGTGATGTGAGAAGGAGATGGAGTGAGTATTTTGAAGGTTTGTTGAATGTGTTTGATGATAGAGTGGCAGATATAGGGTGTTTTGGTTGAGGTGGTGTGCAAAGTGAGAGGGTTAGGGAAAATGATTTGGTAAACAGATAAGAGGTAGTAAAAGCTTTGCGGAAGATGAAAGCCAGCAAGGCAGCAGGTTTGGATGGTATTGCAGTGGAATAATAATTATTAAAAAAGGGGGTGACTGTATTGTTGACTGGTTGGTAAGGTTATTTAATGTATGTATGATTCATGGTGAGGTGCCTGAGGATTGGCGGGATGCGTGCATAGTGCCATTGTACAAAGGCAAAGGTGATAAGAGTGAGTGCTCAAATTACAGAAGTATAAGTTTGTTGAGTATTCCTGGTAAATTCTATGGGAGAGTATTGATTGAGACGGTGAAGGCATGTACAGAGCATCAGTTTGGGGAAGAGCAGTGTGGTTTCAGAAGTGGTAGAGGATGTGTGGATCAGGTGTTTGCTTTGAAGAATGTATGAGAAATACTTTTTTTTTTTTTTTTTTTTTTTTAAACTATTCGCCATTTCCCGCGTTAGCGAGGTAGCGTTAGGAACAGAGGACTGGGCCTTTTTTGGAATATCCTCACCTGGCCCCCTCTGTTCCTTCTTTTTTTTTTTTGGGGGGGGGGGGGGGGGGACACACACACACACACACACACACACAAGAGGGGAGGATTTCCAGCCCCCCGCTCCCTCCCCTTTTAGTCGCCTTCTACGACATGCAGGGAATACGTGAGAAGTATTCTTAATCCCCTTATCCCCTTTGCCCCTGCACAACGGCACCATGCAAGCACTCCGCCAATCCTCAGGCACCCCATCACGAATCATACACACATCAAACAACCCCACCAACCAGCCAACAACACAGCCACCCCCCTCCTTAACAAACTCCACTTCAACACCATCCAAACCCGCTGCCCTGCCAGCTCTCACCCCCCGCAAAGCCCCTACTACCTCTTCTCTTAATTTTTATTTATTATTTATTATACTTTGTCGCTGTCTCCCGCGTTTGCGAGGTAGTGCAAGGAAACAGACGAAAGAAATGGCCCCCCCCCCCATACACATGTATATACATACGTCCACACACGCAAATATACATACCTACACAGCTTTCCATGGTTTACCCCAGACGCTTCACATGCCTTGCTTCAATCCACTGACAGCACGTCAACCCCGGTATACCACATCGCTCCAATTCACTCTATTCCTTGCCCTCCTTTCACCCTCCTGCATGTTCAGGCCCCGATCACACAAAATCTTTTTCACTCCATCTTTCCACCTCCAATTTGGTCTCCCTCTTCTCCTTGTTCCCTCCACCTCCGACACATATATCCTCTTGGTCAATCTTTCCTCACTCATCCTCTCCATGTGCCCAAACCACTTCAAAACACCCTCTTCTGCTTTCTCAACCACGCTCTTTTTATTTCCACACATCTCTCTTACCCTTACGTTACTCACTCGATCAAACCACCTCACACCACACATTGTCCTCAAACATCTCATTTCCAGCACATCCATCCTCCTGCGCACAACTCTATCCATAGCCCACGGCTCGCAACCATACAACATTGTTCGAACCACTATTCCCTCAAACATACCCATTTTTGCTTTCCGAGATAATGTTCTCGACTTCCACACATTCTTCAAGGCCCCCAGGATTTTTGCCCCCTCCCCCACCATATGATCCACTTCCGCTTCCATGGTTCCATCCGCTGCCAGATCCACTCCCAGATATCTAAAACACTTCACTTCCTCCAGTTTTTCTCCATTCAAACTCACCTCCCAATTGACTTGACCCTCAACCCTACTGTACCTAATAACCTTGCTCTTATTCACATTTACTCTTAATTTTCTTCTTCCACACACTTTTCCAAACTCAGTCACCAGCTTCTGCAGTTTCTCACATGAATCAGCCACCAGCGCTGTATCATCAGCGAACAACAACTGACTCACTTCCCAAGCTCTCTCATCCCCAACAGACTTCATACTTGCCCCTCTTTCCAAAACTCTTGCATTTACCTCCCTAACAACCCCATCCATAAACAAATTAAACAACCATGGAGACATCACACACCCCTGCCGCAAACCTACATTCACTGAGAACCAATCACTTTCCTCTCTTCCTACACGCACACATGCCTTACATCCTCGATAAAAACTTTTCACTGCTTCTAACAACTTTCCTCCCACACCATATATTCTTAATACCTTCCACAGAGCATCTCTATCAACTCTATCATATGCCTTCTCCAGATCCATAAATGCTACATACAAATCCATTTGCTTTTCTAAGTATTTCTCACATACATTCTTCAAAGCAAACACCTGATCCACACATCCTCTACCACTTCTGAAACCACACTGCTCTTCCCCAATCTGATGCTCTGTACATGCCTTCACCCTCTCAATCAATACCCTCCCATATAATTTACCAGGAATACTCAACAAACTTATACCTCTGTAATTTGAGCACTCACTCTTATCCCCTTTGCCTTTGTACAATGGCAATATGCACGCATTCCGCCAATCCTCAGGCACCTCACCATGAGTCATACATACATTAAATAACCTTACCAACCAGTCAACAATACAGTCACCCCCTTTTTTTATAAATTCCACTGCAATACCATCCAAACCTGCTGCCTTGCCAGCTTTCATCTTCCGCAAAGCTTTCACTACCTCTTCTCTGTTTACCAAATCATTTTCCCTAACCCTCTCACTTTGCACACCACCTCGACCAAAACACCCTATATCTGCCACTCTTATCATCAAACACATTCAACAAACCTTCAAAATACTCACTCCATCTCCTTCTCACATCACCACTACTTGTTATCACCTCCCCATTTGCGCCCTTCACTGAAGTTCCCATTTGCTCCCTTATCTTACGCACTTTATTTACCTCCTTCCAGAACATCTTTTTATTCTCCCTAAAATTTAATGATACTCTCTCACCCCAACTCTCATTTGCCCTTTTTTTCACCTCTTGCACCTTTCTCTTGACCTCCTGTCTCTTTCTTTTATACATCTCCCACTCAATTGCATTTTTTCCCTGCAAAAATCGTCCAAATGCCTCTCTCTTCTCTTTCACTAATACTCTTACTTCTTCATCCCACCACTCACTACCCTTTCTAATCAACCCACCTCCCACTCTTCTCATGCCACAAGCATCTTTTGCGCAATCCATCACTGATTCCCTAAATACATCCCATTCCTTCCCCACTCCCCTTACTTCCATTGTTCTCACCTTTTTCCATTCTGTACTCAGTCTCTCCTGGTACTTCCTCACACAGGTCTCCTCAAGCTCACTTACTCTCACCACCCTCTTCACCCCAACATTCACTCTTCTTTTCTGAAAACCCATACAAATCTTCACCTTAGCCTCCACAAGATAATGATCAGACATCCCTCCAGTTGCACCTCTCAGCACATTAACATCCAAAAGTCTCTCTTTCGCACGCCTGTCAATTAACACGTAATCCAATAACGCTCTCTGGCCATCTCTCCTACTTACATAAGTATACTTATGTATATCTCGCTTTTTAAACCAGGTATTCCCAATCATCAGTCCTTTTTCAGCACATAAATCTACAAGCTCTTCACCATTTCCATTTACAACACTGAACACCCCATGTATACCAATTATTCCCTCAACTGCCACATTACTCACCTTAATATCAAATAAAAAAAAATAGTGATGACAATTAAGCCACAGCTAGTAACATGTAATGTCTTTGTGACTTTGCCATGGATGGTAGCCTCTGGTTTTGGTAGTGTCAGTAACATCAGGCTACTATATATATAAGAATATATGTAATGTTAGGGATTACTGCTTTGATCACAGACACACGAAATAAGCATTCACACCACATCGCGAATCCAGCTGCCATTGTGACACTATGTTTGCATCAGATTTTTGCTTATCTGTTTCATTCTGGCAAGCATCATCTGAGATTAAGTAATGGTGTTGCAAAATTGAAACCTCATCAACTCCATAACTGAATGTAGTGCACTATCTTACAATATCTTCCTAGAAAATATCATAAATTTGGCAACCGAATTCACAATGCACTATGAACGCTTACTCCACACATCTGTGATCAAAACAGCATTTCCCAAACTATACATATATTCTTTGTTTTCACTTGCCCTAAGACTGATGTTAATATGCACAATCTGTATATTCCTTCACCATTCATCCTCCCCCAAACATCCCAAGACCGATGCCAACATGCACATGCCAAAAACAACGCGAACATGAGTGTGAACTTAGCATACACTGCAAGATTCACTTCAAATACAAAGTCACCACCACAAAAATAATTGGAGCCCGTCTGGGGATTTCACCCCAGTCACGCCACATGAAACAACAGCTAGTCAGTCATGCCAACAATTCCCGTTCCAAGACCAACATCACACATCTTTCAATCCATCCCAAAAGAACACGCAACATCACTTGCACAAAATGTGACAAAATTGAATAAATGTTAAATAGTACCATTACTTCTTTTTAAATTGGCTTTTATGCTTCCCTACAAAACTTTTAACTATGTTTTGGTACAAACTTCTATACCTAACTGGTGAAGGTATATGCAAGTGTTACAGAACTGTTAAGAAACATGAGCACAGTCAAAGATACAGGAGGACAGCTAAGCAGGAAATTATTAAATGGGGACCTATACAAATCTAGAGGATGATACTATCAGGTCCAGAAATACTTAGAGAAGCAAATGGATTTGTATGTAGCATTTATGGATCTGGAGAAGGCATATGATAGAGATGCTCTATGGAAGGTACTAAGAATATATGGTGTGGAAGGCAAGTTGTTAGAAGCAGTGTAAAGTTTTTATAGAGGATGTAAGGCATGTGTACGTGTAAGAAGAGATGAAAGTGATTGGTTCTCGTAGAATGTAGGTTTGCGGCAGGGGTGTGTGATGTCTCCATGGTTGTTTAATTTGTTTATGGATGGGGTTGTTAGGGAGGTGAATGCAAGAGTTTTGGAAAGAGGGGCAAGTATGCATTCTGTTGGGGATGAGAGAACTTGGGAAGTGAGTCAGTTGTTGTTCGCTGATGATACAGCGCTGGTGGCTGATTCATGTGAGAAGCTGCAGAAGCTAGTGACTGAGTTTGGTAGAGTGTGTGAAAGAAGAAAGTTAAGAGTAAATGTGAATAAGAGCAAGGTTATTAGGTACAGTAGGGTTGAAGGTCAAGTCAATTGGGAGGTAAGTTTGAATGGAGAAAAACTGGAGGAAGTAAAGTGTTTTAGATATCTGGGAGTGGATCTGGTAGCGGATGGAACCGTGGAAGCGGAGGTGAATCATAGGGTGGGGGAGGGGGCGAAAATCCTGGGAGCCTTGAATAATGTTTGGAAGTCGAGAACATTATCTCGGAAAGCAAAAATGGGTATGTTTGAAGGAATAGTGGTTCCAACAATGTTGTATGGTTGCGAGGCGTGGGATATGGACAGAATTGTGCCCAGGAGGGTGGATGTGCTGGAAATGAGATGTTTGAAGACAATACGTGGTGTAAGGTGGTTTGATCGAGTATGTAATGTAAGGGTAAGAGAGATGTGTAGAAATAAAAAGAGCATGGTTGAGAGAGCAGAGGAGGGTGTTCTGAAATGATTTGGGCACATGGACAGAATGAGTGAGGAAAGATTGACCAAGAGGATATATGTGTCGGAGGTGGAGGGAACGAGAAGTGGGAGACCAAATTGGAGGTGGAAAGATGGAGTGAAAAAGATTTTGAGTGATCGGGGCCTGAACATGCAGGAGGGTGAAAGGCGGGCAAGGAATAGAGTGAATTGGATCGATGTGGTATAACGGGGTCGACGTGCTGTCAATGGATTGAATCAGGGCATGTGAAGCGACTGAGGTAAACCATGGAAAGTTCTGTGGGGCCTGGATGTGGAAAGGGAGCTGTGGTTTCGGGCATTATTACATGACAGCTAGAGACTGAGTGTTGTCCATGTGTATATATGTATATGTCTGTGTATGTATATATATGTGTACATTGAGATGTATAGGTATGTATATTTGCGTGTGTGGACGTGTATGTATATACATGTGTATGGGGGTGGGTTGGGCCATTTCTTTCGTCTGTTTGCTTGCGTTACCTCGCAAACGCGGGAGACAGCAACAAAGCAAAATAAATAAATATAATAAATATTACATACTTGATCAAACCACCTCAAACCACATATTGTCCTCAAACATCTCATTTCCAGCACATTCACCCTCCTCTGCACAACTCTATCTATAGGCCACACCTCGCAACCATATAATATTGTTGGAACCACTGTTCCTTCAAACATACCCATTTATGCTTTCCAAGATAACGTTCTCGACTTCCACACACTTTTCAAAGTTCCAAAAACTTTCACCCCTTCCCTCACCCTATGATTCACTTCCGCTTCCATGGTTCCATCCGCAGACAAATCCACTCCTAGATATCAATGACAATGTTAGAGTAAATGAAGCAAACAGAGTGAGTGATAAATGGGAGATTTTCAGAGAAGCAAAGCTTACATGTGCAAGAGATGTCTGTGCTGTGCAGATGGTGGAAAGTTGCAGATATGAAAAAGACGACAGTGGTAGGGTAAGGAGTGAAGTTGCCAGTAAAAGAAAAACTACAAAAGTGTGAGCATTATTTGCAGGAAAGATGTACAAAAGAAAGTAGCAGAAGGTTAAGAAGGTATAAGGGCCAAAAAAGAGGGCAAATGAGAGTTGGGGTATCAACAAACTTCAGGGGTATCAACAAATTCAGAAAGAACAAGAAAATGTTTTGCAAGGAAGTTAATAGAGAGAAAACAAACATATAAAGGGGAAAATGGGGAAGAGAAACTAGCAAAAATGGAATGAGTATTCATTTCTAATGACTTGAATGTGTTCAATGATAGGTAGTAAAGAGATATTTTTGATTCAGAGGTATGCAGTGCGAGTCATGGCAGGTGGTTTGGTGAAAAGATAAGCAGTGAAAGCCTTGTATAAGTGTAAGTGTGGTAAACTGGCTGAGATGGATGGGATTGCCATTTGATTGCAAATGATGCTGTAGTGGGTATCAAATAAGAAAAAATTACACCTGAAATTTACTACGATTTCATTAATTAAAAGAGGCAGGTCTTATAGATACAACTTCTGTACATTTTCACTCCCTAAAAGCTCAACACAACAGACAATCTTTCCATGACTGTGATTAACATTGGTGTAAAAGCTGGTAAAGTTGTCACCTAAAGACCAGTTTCATGGAAGGTTTAGGACACAAAGTTGGCTTCACATCATTCAAATGCTTATCTCATACCTTGTATCTCCTATGGAGTCTGACAAAGCTGGTAACTGGATCAGCAGTGCTCTGAGGTTCAAACAAAATCACTTAAGCTAGCTACATTCGGTAGCACGCATGCTATGTTGTGGGCATTTTGTGAAGTTATTGTGGCAATTTGTGATCCTGCAGTCTGCAATGATAAAATTATCCAATGATTGTAATGCTTAAGTTTCTAAGCTCTATGAACATAAGCATAAAGGTCTTCTTCTCCAAGCAAAATTATGCTGATACAAGAAATATAACACAATACAATATGTATCATTTTCTTACACCTGTATGAATATTATTCTTGTTGACATCTGTAAATGACATTATATACAGAAGATTGATTCCGTGATTCTTTAAAATTATCTACACAGAGGAGTCATAATACTAAATATTCAGTCTTAGTATTTTATTCTAAACTACATGAGCAAGCTTTTCAATCACAGAACCTGAAAAGTAAAATGAGACCAATCTCTTGAACATGAGTTACCGATGATATGAGAATGATATATCACTTAATTTTATATACAAAAATTTCTATTCTCATACAATCCAATTTCATGTTCACAAGAGAATACATTGTTTTTTCTGTCCTGGAATAAGAGACTTGTATTGAAAAATGATAATTACATCACTATTTGCATTAAAAGGTACTATGTACACAATTGACCGATCTTTGGATACACAAGTCAGAATATGACAAATTGGTTGCAACTTCAAACGATGGGCAGTGCAAGGCAGGTGCTGAAAAAAAAGAACAAACTATGAAAAATATTTAACCTAAGTTTGGATGGTGGAGCTTCAAGACAATGGCAATATTATATGAAATATAAATGTAATGCTTCAATACAAAAATTATCTCATGAAATAACTCATTCCTCACTTTTCCCAAGTTACATGACCAAAATTCATACCAAACAAACAAACTGCCTGCTTTCTTTCTCTCCATATGATTAAAGTATTTCCTCTTACACAACGAAGAAAAATCTACATGGATGGGCGAAAGCTGTTGATGACCTGAAAATAAACTGTACACAGATACCTTTGCAGAACACGGACAACTTACCTTGTTGTGGTCTTACCACAGCACTCACGATAGGACCTTCACTTGCCTACGATGACGATCGGGATCTTCTTCTAGACTTCTTAGGATATGACATGGTGGAACTCATGGACCGAGATCGATGACGTTTCTTGGACCTCTTTGGGGTTCTTGACCTGGATCGAGATCTGGACTGATAACGATCTCTCTTGCGTGAATAGCCTCTGCTGCGACTTCTGCTTCTACTATATGTGTGAGAACGTCGTCTACTACTTCTTCCTGACCTACTCTCCTCGCTACCATCTCTATAACTTCGTCTATGATCTTTTCCCCTGGACCTACTCCTATGACGATGCCCTGATCTACTCTCATTACTCCTATCTCTGTACCGTTTCCTGTCCCTGGACTTGCTACTTTTCCTACCACGGGACCTACTTCTGTGCCTATCCTTAGATCTATCTCTTGACCAATCCCTAGTTTCGTTTCTACCCCGTGACTTATCTCTGCCTCTAGACCTAGAACGATCCCGGCTGTATCGTCTATGAGAACTCTTTTCATCACTTGGGCTCCGGCTTACATCTCTCCTCCTCTTATAACTCTCTCTACTCCTACTCCTACTTCTATATCTACAATATTCGTCAGAACTTCGGCTTCTGCTCCTGCTAACCTCTTTTCGTTTTTTCTTCTTCTTATGCTCCCTCCTCTCCTCCCTTACCCTACTTCCTGACCTACTCCTCTTTCTTCCTTCCTTTCTTTTCTTTTCTTTTTTTGATTTCCTTCTCTTCTTTTTCTTTTCCTCACTTGAATGTGAGTGATCGCTCAAAGAAGATTTTGAATCTTCCTCTGAGTCTATACTTTGTTCAGAGTCTTTTGAGTAATTGTCCCCTTTTACAGAACCATTTGGAGTGACACTGTCTGGCTGTGTGGAATCAACTTCTGGGTCCTGTGGTGGTACAAACTTTGTAGGATTCACGTTACCTATAAGGGAACAAAATTCATAATCATAAATACAAAATCTGACACTACATATATGCTCATACTACTATTAATACCCAAACATATGCAAGTATTTGCCTATTCACCACAAATAACAAATAAAGGCGACAAAGAATGAAGAATCGTAACAACTCAGACTATGTCAGTCCTAGGGTACCTGTATTAATCCCTCCTGGTTCTACGGATTTCAATTTTCTGTTACATAACACAGAGCAATAAACACCAGTTAACACATAACTTCCCACTAAAATGTGAATTCTGTTCACTGAGGGCTTTGCTGACTGGTCATCCATGGCAGCCAATACAAAGGATGAGTCACTGGAGCTGCCTGGTAGCCTCAGGTATTCCCATTGGTGACCATGGTAAGTGCTGTGTGTGCCTTTTCTTGGGACTAACTGAGATTGTCATTCACCCCAATTTAGAGCACCCATCACTGGCTGCATTCCTGCTGCACCCACATTAATATATACTCAATACTGATATCAATACATATAAAAAATAATGGTTCTGATATGAACACAGGAAGAGTGCTCATTCTCCCCAATGACTGTGGCCTGGGTGTCTGCATGTAAGTGAATGCAACTAAACTGAAGTTATGAAATGTAAGTTCAAGTGTATTATAAGTAGGGCAGGCCATTCTCTTACAATTTACCTGAGCTAGAACATGCATAGGAATGGCTAGTCTAGCAGATAATACTTTTCCTGAACTCAAGGCAATCTGATATATCATAATTTTCCTGAATCTGAGAAAGTATATGATGATAAGGTTGACAGAAATGCTTTTAGGAAGGTGTTATGAATACAAAGTGCAGAAGAAAAGCTATACTAAAAGCACCAAGTTTTTATCAAGATAATAAGTGTGCTTAAGGCAAGAGTAGAATGCATTGTTCCAGGTGAAAGTGGGTCTGTGGCAAGGATGTGTAATGCCATCATGGCTATTTTATCTGTTTATGGAAGGAAAGTGAATGTGAGAGTTTTGGGGAGAGGCAACTCTGCTGCCTGTCAGGGGTGAGGGAGGTGAGCCACTTACTGTTTGCTAATGACACTGCTGGGGGTAAATTAGAGTGAAAATATATAAAAGCTGGTGTTTGCATTTGGAAGTGTGTGTGAAAGGAGAGTCAAGTGTTAATGTGAATAAAAGCATGGCTATTAAATTTAGCAGTGCAGGGAGACATGTTAGTCGGGGTGTGAGCTTGAGGAGAGAAAATTTGGAGGGACAGAAGTGTTTTAGATTCCTAGGAGTGGATACAGCAGCAAATGGGAACCACAGTAAGTCATATGATGGGTGAGAAAGTGAAGGTCCTGGGCACACTGAGGAATGTGTGGAAATAAAGGATATTATCTGTGAGGACAAGTATGGGTAAGCTTGAAGGTACATTAGTCCCAACAGTGTTACATGGACAAGAGGCTTCAGCTTAAGATAATGTATCGAAGAGGGTGAATATGTTAAAAGTAAAATGACTGAGGACCATAAGAGGGGTGAATAAGTAAGAAACAATAGGATAAAAAAAAGGGATGTGGTAATAAGAGTACAGAGAGCTGAAGATGGTGTTCTGCAATGGTTTTGACATTTTGAAAGGATGAGTGAGGATAGGTTTGACAAAGAGGGAATATGTGTTAGAAGTGGAAGGATATGGTTAGCAAACTGGAAATAGAAGGATGGAGTAATAAAGTTATGGGTACTCAAGAGTCTGAAGGAAGGATGTAAGGCATACATGGGTTGGAGTGGACAGGAGTGACATTTACAGGAAGCAATGTGCTGGCAAATGAACTGAACCAGGGAATTTGGGAAACAATGGAAAGGTCTGTGGGGCCTGGTTGTATGTGGGTGACTCCAATTTTGGTTCATTACAAATGACAGACAGAGAGCAGTTGTGAGCACGAGGCCAATTCTGCCTTTTGCTAGTGCTACCATACTAACAAGTATGAAAAATGAAAGAGGAAATAATTAAATTTTTATTCTTAAGAAAAATTTTTTTTTTTCCTTTTTGTAAAATGAAGTAAATTTTTTCATTTCTGTTTGCCTTTTCCCAAGGTAGAGTCATAAGCAGATGAAGAAATATCATTTGCTCACATCCATTCTAAATGTCATATATAATGCACAATAACTATAACCCCCCTATCAACAGTTCAGTTCAAAGACTGCACGCTACCCCTGTATACCACATTGCTCCAATGCACTCTATCCCAGGCACAACTTACATCATTGTGCATATTCTGACCCTGAGCACTCAAAGTTTGCTCACCACATCTTCCACCTCATCCTTGGTTTCCCCCTTCTTATTTCCTCCACCTCCAATCATCTCCATTTGTCCAAACCATTTCAGCATACCCTTTCCAGTTATCTCATAAACACACTTATCAATAACTCTCTCTTACCTTGTCATTCAATCAGACTTCCACACACAAGCTGCTGTCAAGCATAATACTTCCATTACATCCCCCCCTTTCCATTCTTTTCTACTAATGCCCTTATCTTACATCCATACAACGCTATTGGAATAACTGGCAAATTAACTGTATATGTACACAAAAAAATTTTTTGACCTACCTCAGTGGTGCAAAATATTTTTCTTTGTCCTACCTCAGTGCTCATAAAAAGCAAAATCAGTATTCTTTTTTCATTCATAATAAGACACACATACATACATCAAATTCAGAGGAATGAAGATTTAACCACAACTCTTTTTGGAAAAACATTATCCATTTGATTCGCCTGCATTGTAAACAGTAGTTGGTAGGCAGCCAACGATAAGGAGGTATAGTACCAGTACTTCCTGCCTGGGTATCAGGAGGGTTAGTGACATCTGCTTAGTGAGCTAGTACTTTAGTGGTTGTCTTTTCTTTCTGCCTAACATGTGGACTACTGGCATTCTGTCCACAAACATACAATCTCTCCTTGTCATATCACACTTAACTCATGCATTTAATTCTTCGTAATTCTATATTTTCCCGCGGCAAGCACTATGCGCTACCACTGCCTTTTGGCAAAATGGTAGTAGCAGTAGATAGAAGTCCTAAGTAGGAACGTTTTTGTAGGTAGAAACATTAGGTATGAGCATTAGATAGAAGTAGTCATTAGGAACATTAGACAGGAGCCTCAGCAAACACTGTGCTAGACTTGCCCTCTGCCAGTGGCCTGTTAAGGGTGAGGCACTAAAGACTAAGAAGCAGCAGCAGAGTTCTTTAAATATGGAGCCTGTACTGCTGTGGCCACCCCTTTGAGGGAGTTCTAATTGGAACATGCATCAGAAATACAGATAGGCAGAACTTGTACTTCATAATCTTTCTACAAATAAATTTTTTTAAAAAAGATGAGAAGCGAAAGTCAAGCAAGGCACTAGTGCCCTAAAAAAAGTATAACAGTACAGAATAGAGAAGTCATACTAATGTGTAAAAAAAATCTGATAACCAAACATATTTCATTAAAGCAATAGTCCAATACATTTAATGCTTATAACAGCAAGCATGAAACTCAAATAGTAAATGAATTTACCAGTAGACAGGAGAAAGAGGTTAGTTATAAACCAACATGATATAGAAGTACTGTCAATTCTTAATTCTAGAAAAAAAGAGTAACCATTGCTTTGTCACAAAAATGTCCATGTTCAATTAGTATGTGTCAGACTGAAATTATGTTTCACATATCAAAACACTAAAATTTGGTTCTACACACAACACTTACAACTAATAACATATATTTAGTTTTCAAAATGTGGATTAAGCATCTTCCATAAAACCATCATTCAACGATCTTTATTGAAATGCCTCATGTTATACTAGTCACTTTCCAGGACAAATGATAAAACAATATTCAGGGCTAATACTTCATAACCATAGCTTCAAAACACATTCCTTTATATTCTGACTCATATCTAACTTACCTGAAGTTGAATGTGGACTGATGTCTTCTTCAGTGTCTCCTTGTGTCTGTTGTTGTTCCCCAAGTCTGTCCCCTTCCCCATCTTTGCTAGCCCTCCTCTCCTCTATCCCCTCTTGTTCTCCCTCCCTTGCCTCTGTTTCATCTTCATCTTCAGATTCCACATCCTGAGTACCATACTTCCTACTCCGTTCTGCCATTTCTTCTTCTTGCAACCTCAGCAGTATATCTCTCTCAGTGGCTTGAAAATCTCTGCGTTTGCGTTTGATGGTTTGCCGTAACTCCTCATCACTGTCAGTGTCACCTCGGTCACTACCTTCACCACCTGAACCCTCGCCATCACTGTCACTGTCACTGTAGATGCCCAGCCCTGCAATATAAGACAACGTCAAATTATGGCCATTATATATCTTCCTAAATCATCCCATCTATCATAGAAATTTTAGCCTCTCCCCTAATTCTATTCCTTATGGATACAAAATCAAATATCTCTCCTAGAATTTTTCATATACATGAATTCTAGAATGAAGTTTTCCTTCTAAATTTCATTTACTTTTAAGCGAGTTACCTTAGAACCACATCATCATAAGTGACATTATAAATGAAACAAGTGATTTCAAGTAAACAGTTTTTATGTTGAAAGAGTGCAAGAAATTTCAAGCTGAACATATAGAGACACCAAACTTCTATGTTGACTTATTTCCAAATTAATAATTCATATGCAGTACTCATTTGCTTTTAACTAATTTCTGTTTGGAGCACTAAAAGCCTTCCACTATTTGCATAATCATCATCATCCACTCGGAATAGCACTTCATATGCACAAGTTCTTATCAAAATTAAAACCTCACTTCTTTATCCTCCCTGCATCACAGAAAATTAAAATTATCAAGGATGGTAACTGTTCTTAGCTTTTAACTCACAGAACATTATACAAAGAGAACTAAAAAAGCAAATTATCCCCAAAATGCTGTAATAAAGTCCTGATCGAACGTCATCACTGCAGTTCATAAAATAAGTTAACTATAAAATCACTTTCTTATGACAAAATTTGTAGTTTTTCTGAGCTAGGTGGTAACCCCTTAAGTCTGTTGAAAGTCTGTGATGTAAAAATAATCATACTGAAGCAACAGTATCAGACAAATAGTCTGACAAAAGAAACCTACTTAACAGATTTCTTCAATCCAATGAATATGGTTAAGAAATCTAAAATGAAATCTGCCATCAGAAACAGAGGCTGCCAGGGATATGTGCGATACATAGTACCAAGATTATGGAGAGGTGGAGTGAAAATTCATGGAAGCTGGTATAGGAAAACAAACTGTAGGAGAAGCTGTATCTGCCACAAAATAATGATGGAGGACACTGTATAGTATAAATTCCAAGAATTAAAATGATGGTATACATCAATAAAAAGAAGTGAAGAGAGTTTCAGGAAGGATGCAAGTAAGAGAAGGAGAGAGGTACATGTAAGGACACAGTATATTAGAAAGGTCTGGAAGAATGCTGAAAATATAGGATAATATTTTTAAGTGATGAAGAGATATCTTAAAGGAGTGATGTAAGATCATGGCAAAAGAGATTTGTTGGGAGAGAGAGGAAATAGGTAAAGTGTAAGAAGAATGAAAGTGATCTACTCAGGAATGGATGAGGAAAGTGTGAATGCAAACATGGAAAAGTGGTCAACTTCCTGATGACTGGGTAAAGGTATTAACCATTTTATGTAAAGATAACGGGAAGCAGGTAATAATTGGTAAACAGCCACCGACCAGGGAAGTATATCACCATTGCTACCTGCCCGAGTATTGGGAGGGTTGATGATGGCTACATGGTGAGCCAGTACTTCAATGGTTGTCAAGCAATCTGTCCACAAACATACAACCTCTTCTTGTCACAAATAACACTTGAAAACACCTAACTCACACAACTCATTCTTTGTAACTCTTTTTCCTGTGCTGGGCACTATGAACTGACCCTGCCTTTAGGCAAAATTTTATGAGGAATATATACAAGTAGGAACATTAGAAAGGAGCAGTGGGTAGCAGTAGTAGGTAGGAATATTAGGTGGGAGTGTTGGGTAAAAGTAATAGGTTGAAACATTTAGTAGAAAAATTTGGTAGTATTAGTCACAGGAACATTTGGCGGGAACCTCTGAAAACAATGCACTACAGTTACCCTCTGCCAGTGGCCTGTTTAAGGGTTAGGCACTAAAGGCTACAAAGTGGCACTAAAGTTGATAATCTATGTTGACTTTTGCCATGGCCACCCCCTTACAGGAGTTCCTGAAGGGAACAAGCATTAGAGATATAGATATATAGATAGATAATTACATAGAGGGAGTATAAGAATATGTAAAAATTATGTAGGAATTAGTCTCCTTAGCATTGTTGGCAAGGTGTTCGGTAGGACAATGAATGACAATGTTCCAAGGATCAGTAAACAAGCCTCCTGCTGGTAAGAGCCAGGTGAGCATAGGCAGGAAAAGGAGTGTATATATGACAAAATTTTAGAAAGATAGAGACAAAGAAAGAAAAAATATGGACAGTCACAGACACACTTTCTCATATAGTGAGGATACGAAAATATGAAAAATTAAAAAATAAATCAATAGCAGCTACATAACCGAGAACACCTGATCACTTTTTTACGTGTATGATCACCACATATACCAACACTTAACGAAACCCTGGTGACCTATAATCTAAACTCAATATAAAGAGGCTGATAAAAAAAATAAGAAAAAAAAAATCTATAAATTTCCTTCATGTCATATTCGGAAGCTGAAATCTGTACTTGATCTAACGTGTCACTTATAACAATGTGAATCTAAAATTTTCATTTCTAAATGCTCACAGAAAAGCTATGCTGCCTTCTCTCAGATATTTGAAATCTTGCAAAACAATTGCTACATAAGAAAAAGCAGTATATCAAACAGTGGTATTCCTAAAATCTGCATTATCTATTTCAAAAATTTCCATATTTTGAAATATCTATGGTAGTAAAAAAAAATCATCCTTCATTTTGGACCAAGCTCAATTTCATACAAAATCCTCCTCCTAGATACTTTGGAGTAGCTAAACACAGAATCCCTCACCTCCCTTTACATTCCTACTCCAGGAGGCTGATGATACATACTCTTTCACCTACTTCAACTGTGCTGTGACGAAATACTTATACTTAACACTTTAGATGTATATTCATGTTCTGCAACAACAATGACACCATAAAGTTGTTGTGAAAACAGGTTTAGTGTTCCTGTATATACATATATAAATGAATGAATAATTTCTTTCATACATATTCACCATTTCCCATGTTAGCAACAGAGCACTAACCCTTAGAGGGAATATATATAGTATATATTTTATTCATTACTCTAACATACTTAATCGCTGCTTCCAGAGTCAGTGAGGTTGTGCCAGGAAACAGACGAAGAGTGGCCCATCCACTTATATATACATGAATGCCCATATAAAGAGTAAATGTGAATAAGAGCAAGGTTATTAGGTACAGTAGGGCTGAGGGTCAAGTCAATTGGGAGGTGAGTTTGAATGGAGAAAAACTGGAGGAAGTGAAGTGTTTTAGATATCTGGGAGTGGATCTGGCAGCGGATGGAACCATGGAGGCGGAAGTGGATCATAGGGTGGGGGAGGGGGCGAAAATTCTGGGAGCCTTGAAGAATGTGTGGAAGTTGAGAACATTATCTCGGAAAGCAAAAATGGGTATGTTTGAAGGAATAGTGGTTCCAACAATGTTGTATGGTTGCGAGGCGTGGGCTATGGATAGAGTTGTGCGCAGGAGGATGGATGTGCTGGAAATGTGATGTTTGAGGACAATGTGTGGTGTAAGGTGGTTTGATCGAGTAAGTAACGTAAGGGTAAGAGAGATGTGTGGAAATAAAAAGAGCGTGGTTGAGAGAGCAGAAGAGGGTGTTTTGAAATGGTTCGGGCACATGGAGAGAATGAGTGAGGAAAGATTGACCAAGAGAATATATGTGTCGGAGGTGGAGGGAACGAGGAGAAGAGGGAGACCAAATTGGAGGTGGAAAGATGGAGTGAAAAAGATTTTGTGTGGTCGGGGCCTGAACATGCAGGAGGGTGAAAGGAGGGCAAGGAATAGAGTGAATTGGAGCGATGTGGTATACCGGGGTTGACGTGCTGTCAGTGGATTGAATCAAGGCATGTGAAGCGTCTGGGGTAAACCATGGAAAGTTGTGTAGGTATGTATATCTGCGTGTGTGGACGTATGTATATACATGTGTATGGGGGTGGGTTGGGCCATTTCTTTCGTCTGTTTCCTTGCGCTACCTCGCAAACGCGGGAGACAGCGACAAAAAAAAAAAAAAAAATACATACACATAGACATATACATATATACACATGCACATATTCATACCTGCTTGCCTTCATCCATTCCCGGCGCTACCTCACCTTACAGGCACCAGGAAAACATACAAAAAAGACCACATTCGTTCACACTCCGTCTCTAGCTGTCATGTGTAATGCATCGAAACCACAGCTCCCTATCCACATACAATCCCCACAGACCTTTCCAAGATTCACCCCAGACATTCCACATGCCCTGGTTCAGCCCACTGACAGCAAGTCGACCCCAGTATACCACATCACTCACCCTCCTGTATGTTCCAGCCCCAATTGCTCAAAATCTTATTCATTCCATCCTTTCACCTCCAATTTGGTCTCCCACTTCTTATTCCCTCCAACTCTGACGCATATATCCTCTTTATCCATCTTTCCTCATGCATTCTCTCCATATATCCAAACCATTTCAACACACCCTCTCTGCCCACTCCACCACACTCTTTTTATTTCCATATCTCTCTCTTACCCTTTCATTACTTACTCGATCAAACCACCTCACACTAAACTTACATATTGTCCTCAAACATTTAATTTCCAACACATCCACCCTCCTCCGTACAACCCTATCCATAGCCCATGCCTTGCAACCATATAACATTGTTGGAATTACTATTCCTTCAAACATCCCCACTTTTGCTCTCTGAGATAACATTCTCTCCCACACATTCTTCATCATAGCCAGAACCTTCACCCCTTCCCCCACCCTGTGACACACTTCTGCTTCCATGGTTCCATTCGCTGCTAAGTCCACTCCCAGATATATAAGACACTTCACTTCCTCCAATTTTTCTCCATTCAAAGCTACATCTTCCTCTCCAGTTTTTACTTTTCCAAAAGAGGGAACAGAGAAAAGGGCCATGGAGGATATTTTCCTCTAAGGTTCAGTCCTCTGTTCTTGATGCTACCTTGCTAACTTGGGAAATGGCGAATATGTGTGAAAATAAAAAAATATATGTGGGTGTGGGTGTGTGTGTGTGTGTGTGTGTGTGTGTGTGAGTGTAAACTGCCAAGTTTCAAGATAAAATGAAGGTGTTTGAGAAACGCAATTAGAAGTCCCACGACATGGGCAGAAGAATATGGTAATGATATATAGAATAATTCTGTATGGTATTCAATAGTAAAGGTACAAAATTAAGATATACACCTTTAAAAGTAAATCAAATCATATAATTTTCATTATTACTATTACATCAAAAATATCATTCCTCTTCCTTAAAACTTCCTCAACATTGGCAGAACATTTCAAAATGCTCAGAACAATAGGAATTCCACAATATATATTTCTTACATTATCTCTCAAACAGGAGAAGACAGCATTTCTCAATTCAAAAGGAGAAGCCAAATTATGATCACTGAGCCAATGCCACTTCATCACAATCAGTTCTACACCAGATTGTGTTAGCAGTGCCCAAGGACTCTGCAGTTAAAAAATAAATAAAAAATAAAGCCACTATGTTACACAAAAGAAAAGGTTAGTTTCAACTTACCAATGCCGCCCGACAAAGAGGCAAGGGCCGAGCTCTTCTTGACCTGAACTGCCGGAGCTATAGACAAACACGGGAAGTTTAGTGTGTTGCGGGAGACCCCGGCAGACCAGCCTTACCACACTAAGCAGAGACAAGCTCACCTCTATAAGGGAATTGACTGTTTATTGAGAGGGAAGAGGCCTCCACAACACTTACTACTTGATGTCCTTTCCACAATTTATGGGTAGTCTTAAAGGTTCTTACTCACTTGTTTTAACTTATCTCAACTTCTTTGAAGATGAAACTGATGAAACCAATCACAAATCTTTCTATGTAGTTCAGTACATAGTTCACAAGCCACTATGCATCTGGACACAGATGGCAATGCAGATCTCTCACTGAAACCTCTTCCCTAATTTTCTTTTCATCGTAGCTCAGTAAAAATCATTCAACAAATAAAAAACTAAATATTAGTCAACAATCCAAAGGTCAATATTATGTCTCTTAAAAGTTACTATCCTTTACCATGACACAAAGTAGTTTTCTCAAGGCTGAACAAAGAAAAAGCTTTAAAATTTCATTAAACAAGGTTTTGGCCTCATTAGTTTTGGATCTAGGTTACCTAAGAAACCATGGAGGTTATCATATAAAATAAAAATAAAAACTAATTGGGGAAAAATTGACAGCTAAGGTTCAGTAAAAGAAATATTTTGCTTTCAATATTTATAGACCTACCTAGAAAACAATGAATGACTGAACAGAACGGAATATAAAAATTATTCCAGTATAATGTGACAGCTGCTTTGTTAAAAATACTGAGATGCTTTCCTAACCATAAACATGGCTCAGGTTCTGTTATACCTTTCATACGGGCACGATTTAGCACCTCTGCACACACTTCTTCCATCATGTCTGTCGTCACATCTAAAAGAATTTCTGTCATCCAACGTCTCAGCTTCAACATCTGAAAATAAAGTAGCACTGAAAACAATACATCAAAGTTCAGGGAGAACTGTTGTACTATTAATGAGTATATATTTTCATCCTAGATTAATTATCTTCCTGTATTTTTTTATCTATTATGTTTGATCACTGTTTCCCACATCATCAAGGTGCCGCAAGGAAACAGATGAAGAACAACCAATCTACTCATATAGACAGGACACATTCATTCACACTCAGTCACTAGCTGTCATGTGTAATGCACCAAAACCACAGCTCCCTTTTCACATCCAGGCCCCAAAAAAACTTTCCATGGATTACCCGAGACGCTTCACATGCCCTGGTTCAATCCACTGACAGCGCATCGACGCCAGTATACCACACTGTTCTAATTCACTCTATTCCTTGCACACCTTTCGCCCTCCTGTATGTTCAGGCCCTGATCACTCAAAATCTTTCACTCCATCCTTCTACCTCCAATTTGGTCCCCGCTTCTCCTCGTTCCCTCCACCTCTGACACATATATCCTCTTTGTCATTCTTTCCTCACTCATTCTCTCCATGTGACCAAACCATTTCAACACACCCTCTTCTGCTCCCTTAACCACATTCTTTTTATTACCACACCTCTCTCTTACCCTTTCATCACTTACTCTATCAAACCACCTCACACCACATAATGTCCTCAAACATCTCATTTCCAACACATCCACCCTCATCCGCACAACCCTATCCATAGCCCATGCCTCGCAACCATATAACATTGTTGGAACCACTATTCCTTCAAACATACCCATCTTTGCTCTCCGAGATAATGTTCTTGCCTTCCACACATTCTTCGACGCTCCCTAAACCTTCACCCCTTCCCCCACCCTGTGACTCACTTTCGCTTCCATGGTTCCAACCACTGCTAAATCCATTCCCAGATATCAAAACACTTCACTTCCTCTAGTTTTTCTCCATTCAAACTTACCTCCCAATTACCATGTCTCTCAACCCTACTGAACCTGATAACCTTGCTCTTATTCACATCTACTCCCAGCTTTCTTCTTTCACACACTTTACCAAACTCAGTCACCAACTTTTGCTGTTTCTCACCTGAATTAGCCACCAGCGCTGTATCATCTGCAAACAACAACTGACTCACTTCCCAAGCCCTCTCATCCACAACAGACTGCATACTGCATACTTGCCTCTCTCCAAAACTCTTGCATTCACCTCCCTAACATCCCCATCCCTAAACAAATCAAACAACCATGGAGACATAACGCACCCCTGCCGCAAACCGACATTCACTGGGAACCAATCACTCTCCTCTCTTCCTACACGTACACATGCCTTACATACTTGGTAAAAAACTTTTCACTGCTTCTAGCAACTTACCTCCCACACCATATACTCTTAATATCTTCCACAAAGCAACTTTATCAACCCTATCATATGCCTTCCCTAGATCCATAAATACTACATACAAATCCATCTGTTTTTCTATGTATTTTTCACATACATTCTTCAAAGCAAACACCTTATCCATACATCCTCCAACACTTCTGAAACCACACTAATCTTCCCCAAGCTGATCCCATTACCTTCAAACTCATCTAAAAATTTTTAAATTGAACAAGGATTTATGCAATCAAGAAAGTTTTTCCAATTGGTGAAGAAATGTTGAACAGAAAGTAGTAGTATTCATACAGTAAAACACCTCAAAATAACTCGGTAAAAAACAAAAAACAATGGGTGAGGTAACGTTGAACAGAAATTAGTAATCGTTAAACAGTAATACACCTTAAAATAACCCACTCACCATCTCCTGCATCCTCTCTTCCTCTGTCTTGACAGGTTCAGGTGATGGTATTTTTTTCAAGCATTTTTCTTCTTCTTCCCCCTTTTCTCCCTCCTCCTCCTCCTCCTCTTCTTTTACCCCATCCTCATCTTGTATTTCTCCTTGGCCAGTTCGAGGTTCAAACCTTGATCGACGTTTCCGTGACATTCCCAATCCTGGTGTAGCACTTTCAGGACTTGGGGATCGACTGTGTTCAGATATATCACTGTCACTATCCTGAGAAAAGGGGCAAAAATACACAAGTATCAGTCTATAATAAAAAGCATCATTTTGTCAGATATTTTTGCCAAATCCCACAAAATACTGTGGTAGTGCCAGGAAGAGATAAGTCTAACTCTGTAAGTAGGATGTCATATAAAATCTTCCTATCTAACAAATTCCCCAATCAACGGGTAACTTATATCAAAATTAGAACATTAAGGCAAAATTTCTAAATTGTTATTAAAGGCAAGACTCATCTCTTATAATTCTCCAATTAAAGCTGTCCTGAATAAATGATGTTTTTTTACACTGTGGAATTTTGTAAGAAACTTGTCATTACTTTCCAAAACAATGGTAAAAAATGGCTGACCAATTATAGCCAGCTACAATTAATTATCTATACAACATAGTAGTGTTCAATCAATTATTATACTCCAGGGACAAGAATCGAGCTCAAACCCTCCAGTCACCTTGAATGGACAACCATCCCCATTGAACAAAACATCAACTATTCTACATAACTAGCAACCACTATTGCCGCTCCTTAGCCTTTAATGCCTTGCCTTTAACAGGACACTAACAAAGGGCAACTCTAGTGCAGTGTTTGCAGACTCCTACCTAAAGTTCATACTGACTACTACTACCTAATGTTCCTAATTAATACTCTGTCCTAATATTCTATAAATTGCTCCTATCGTTTTGCCAAAAGACAGGACTGGTGCATTGTGCTCACCACAGCAAAATCTAAAGTTACAAAGAATGAGCTGTGTGAGTTAAGTATTGTCAGGTCTTATGTATGGCATGGAGATATTTTTTTCAAGTCTTATGTATGGCAAGGAGATATTGTACTTTTGTGGACAGAATGCCAGTAGTCCATATGTGGGTGAGGCAGAAAGAAAAGACAGCTACCTGGTCAAGGGAGTGCACCTTGACAACCACTGACTTTGCAGGCGTTACTAATCCTCCCAATAATCAGGCAGGTAGTACTGATAATATACCTCCCTGATTGTTAGCTGCCTACCAACTACTATCTTTTTTTTTTTTTTTTTTTTTTTTATACTTTGTCGCTGTCTCCCGCGTCTGCGAGGTAGCGCAAGGAAACAGACGAAAGAAATGGCCCAACCCCCCCCCCCCATACACATGTACATACACATGTCCACACACGTGTATACATACCTACACAGCTTTCCATGGTCCACCCCAGACGCCTCACATGCCCTGATTCACTCCACTGACAGCACGTCAACCCCTGTATACCACATCGCTCCAATTCACTCTATTCCTTGCCCTCCTTACACCCTCCTGCATGTTCAGGCCCCGATCACACAAAATCTTTTTCACTCCATCTTTCCACCTCCAATTTGGTCTCCCTCTTCTCCTCGTTCCCTCCACCTCCGACACATATATCCTCTTGGTCAATCTTTCCTCACTCATTCTCTCCATGTGCCCAAACCATTTCAAAACACCCTCTTCTGCTCTCTCAACCACGCTCTTTTTATTTCCACACATCTCTCTTACCCTTACGTTACTTACTCGATCAAACCACCTCACACCACACATTGTCCTCAAACATCTCATTTCCAGCACATCCATCCTCCTGCGCACAACTCTATCCATAGCCCACGCCTCGCAACCATACAACATTGTTGGAACCACTATTCCTTCAAACATACCCATTTTTGCTTTCCGAGATAATGTTCTCGACTTCCACACATTTTTCAAGGCTCCCAAAATTTTCGCCCCCTCCCCCACCCTATGATCCACTTCCGCTTCCATGGTTCCATCCGCTGACAGATCCACTCCCAGATATCTAAAACACTTCACTTCCTCCAGTTTTTCTCCATTCAAACTTACCTCCCAATTGACTTGACCCTCAACCCTACTGTACCTAATAACCTTGCTCTTATTCACATTTACTCTTAACTTTCTTCTTCCACACACTTTACCAAACTCAGTCACCAGCTTCTGCAGTTTCTCACATGAATCAGCCACCAGCGCTGTATCATCAGCGAACAACAACTGACTCACTTCCCAGGCTCTCTCATCCCCAACAGACTTCATACTTGCCCCTCTTTCCAGGACTCTTGCATTCACCTCCCTAACAACCCCATCCATAAACAGATTAAACAACCATGGAGACATCACACACCCCTGCCGCAAACCTACATTCACTGAGAACCAATCACTTTCCTCTCTTCCTACACGTACACATGCCTTACATCCTCGATAAAAACTTTTCACTGCTTCTAACAACTTGCCTCCCACACCATATATTCTTAATACCTTCCACAGAGCATCTCTATCAACTCTATCATATGCCTTCTCCAGATCCATAAATGCTACATACAAATCCATTTGCTTTTCTAAGTATTTCTCACATACATTCTTCAAAGCAAACACCTGATCCACACATCCTCTACCACTTCTGAAACCGCACTGCTCTTCCCCAATCTGATGCTCTGTACATGCCTTCACCCTCTCAATCAATACCCTCCCATATAATTTACCAGGAATACTCAACAAACTTATACCTCTGTAATTTGAGCACTCACTCTTATCCCCTTTGCCTTTGTACAATGGCACTATGCACGCATTCCGCCAATCCTCAGGCACCTCACCATGAGTCATACATACATTAAATAACCTTACCAACCAGTCAACAATACAGTCACCCCCTTTTTTAATAAATTCCACTGCAATACCATCCAAACCTGCTGCCTTGCCGGCTTTCATCTTCCGCAAAGCTTTTACTACCTCTTCTCTGTTTACCAAATCATTTTCCCTAACCCTCTCACTTTGCACACCACCTCGACCAAAACACCCTATATCTGCCACTCTGTCATCAGACACATTCAACAAACCTTCAAAATACTCATTCCATCTCCTTCTCACATCACCACTACTTGTTATCACCTCCCCATTTACGCCCTTCACTGAAGTTCCCATTTGCTCCCTTGTCTTACGCACCCTATTTACCTCCTTCCAGAACATCTTTTTATTCTCCCTAAAATTTACTGATAGTCTCTCACCCCAACTCTCATTTGCCCTTTTTTTCACCTCTTGCACCTTTCTCTTGACCTCCTGTCTCTTTCTTTTATACTTCTCCCACTCAATTGCATTTTTTCCCTGCAAAAATCGTCCAAATGCCTCTCTCTTCTCTTTCACTAATACTCTTACTTCTTCATCCCACCACTCACTACCCTTTCTAAACAGCCCACCTCCCACTCTTCTCATGCCACAAGCATCTTTTGCGCAATCCATCACTGATTCCCTAAATACATCCCATTCCTCCCCCACTCCCCTTACTTCCATTGTTCTCACCTTTTTCCATTCTGTACACAGTCTCTCCTGGTACTTCCCCACACAGGTCTCCTTCCCAAGCTCACTTATTCTCACCACCTTCTTCACCCCAACATTCACTCCTCTTTTCTGAAAACCCATACTAATCTTCACCTTAGCCTCCACAAGATAATGATCAGACAACCCTCCAGTTGCACCTCTCAGCACATTAACATCCAAAAGTCTCTCTTTCGCACGCCTGTCAATTAACACGTAATCCAATAACGCTCTCTGGCCATCTCTCCTACTTACATAAGTATACTTATGTATATCTCGCTTTTTAAACCAGGTATTCCCAATCATCAGTCCTTTTTCAGCACATAAATCTACAAGCTCTTCACCATTTCCATTTACAACACTGAACACCCCATGCATACCAATTATTCCCTCAACTGCCACATTACTCACCTTTGCATTCAAATCACCCATCACTATAACCCGGTCTCGTGCATCAAAACCGCTAACACACTCATTCAGCTGCTCCCAAAACACTTGCCTCTCATGATCTTTCTTCTCATGCCCAGGTGCATATGCACCAATAATCACCCACCTCTCTCCATCAACTTTCAATTTTACCCATATTAATCGAGAATTTACTTTCTTACATTCTATCACATACTCCCACAACTCCTGTTTAAGGAGTATTGCTACTCCTTCCCTTGCTCTTGTCCTCTCACTAACCCCTGACTTCACTCCCCAGACATTTCCAAACCACTCTTCCCCTTTACCCTTGAGCTTCGTTTCACTCAGAGCCAAAACATCCAGGTTCCTTTCCTCAAACATACTACCTATCTCTCCTTTTTTCACATCTTGGTTACATCCACACACATTTAGGCACCCCACTCTGAGCCTTCGAGGAGGATGATCACTCCCCGCGTGACTCCTTCTTCTGTTTCCCATTTTAGAAAGTTAATACAAGGAGGGGAGGATTTCCGGCCCCCCGCTCCCGTCCCCTCTAGTCGCTTTCTACGACACGCGAGGAATACGTGGGAAGTATTCTTTCACCCCTATCCCCAGGGATAATATACATATATATACACATATACACACACACACACATACACACACATACGCACATACCCACACACACACACACATACATATACATACATATGAAAAATGTAAGAAACAATTTAGAAACAAACTTTTAGCTTGAAATGAATGAAAAAAAATGAATGTCACATAATGGTTCAACCTCTGGCTATGGAAAAGGAAATGTACAATTTATTCACACAAACGTAAATAGCAGTTCTCATCAATTTCACCACTGTATCAATAAGCTTCAATGTCTAAGCTACATTTTTCTCCAACTTCACTATTTTCTTGTCAAAAACACCATGCATGAAAACTATCACTCCATTAACACAACTATAAACATTTACTTCCCCTTTAAAAGTTCTGGGGAAGTCTGTCTCGATACACTGCGGCGAGGCGACGCGACGCTGACACAATCACTGTCACAATATCACTTCTGCCTCCTCAAGTCAATCTCTCAGCCACAGTGCAGGCCTTCATCATATATATATATATATTCATTCATATATATATATATATTCCTTAAGACGTTAAGAGTTGGGAGGTTCTCTGGAAGACGCTTCCTATGTTGACAAGTTTGATGCCGTCATCAGCTATGGCGTTGAGAGCGGTGGTAACGTTCTCGAGCGCCTGGTGCTGATTCAACACTCTCTTCACTTTGCGAAGGCGTCGCTTTATGTAGTGATGACAGGCAACGGAGGGCTTACATATGCTACTATCTACAAACAGTAAAACACCAACAAAACACATAAACTGTAAAGTTCTCTCTTATACTATTCGCCATTTCCTGCATTAACGAGGTAGTGCTAAGAACAGAGGACTGGGCCTTTGAGGGAATATCCTCATCTGGCCCCCTTCTCTGCTCCTTCTTTTGGAAAATCAAAAAAACAAAACAAAACAAGAGGGGAGGATTTCCAGCCACCTGCTCCCTCCCCTTTTAGTCACCTTCTACGATATGAAAGGAATACATGGGAAGTAATCTTTCTCCCCTATCCCCAGGGATAAAACACTAAGCATAACAACAAAACAAATACACACAAATACCCCAATTAGCATTAAGCAACCACGCTTTCAACTCATTGTTACACTCCACATACAACAACAATTGGAAGCTACACTCCCCAAACAAACATGTCACACTTTTCCCTCTTAACTCTGAACATCATCCATCCCTACAACATGACAAGCACATCCCACGACCCTTCATGCCATGATGCAACTACCACAACAAAGACACCATCCATGTACTTTACAATTGCCCGGCACTCTCTGCACTAGACAAACACATAGCTACGTTTCATGAAGTATGGTCTCAACCTTAGCCTAACCCAATCAATTTACAGACTAGCCTGAAGAGAATGAACAGTTGGGTTGCCTGCAGACCAACTGCCATTGCCAGGATTCAAACATATAACTAAAGCATATGTTATATGAGGATATTCCCTCAAGGGCCCAGTCCTCTGTTCTCAACGCTACCTCGCTAATGCGGGAAATGGCGAATAGTATGAAAGAAAAAGAAAAATGTTTATTCAATACTTACAAATTTGCTTTTTCTTGGTATGCGAGGTTTACCATCATTAGCCAAGTCTTCTTCAAGGATGCGCCTTGCTCGGGCTTCCTCTTCTCTCTTTCGCCTCAACATTTCTTCTTTTTCAGACATCTGACGCTCCTTTTCTAACTACAATGAAATTCTATATGTCATAAACATAAAAATACTAATAAAACTATACAATTCCTGATATTTCTCTACTACAGCTTTAAGACAGTCTAAGCCATGCTTAAATTACACATCCTTAAGACAGACACTTCTTCAGGGAGAACTACTCACCTCCTACCTTCCTAATTGCACTTGTCTTACTTTCCCAATAAAAATCTCTCATTGTAATCAGTAACTTTCCATTTATCCCAAGCATTGAGAGAGCCTTCATAAAGTAACTATTCTAATGCTTTCTTCAGATCCATATTTGTCAATTAGGTTATTCTCTTTCTTAAAGTATTCCTCACACATTCTTCAGTAAACACCTGGCCTACATGTGTAACCTCTATCTCTTCTGAAACCATGCCGCTCCTCCCATATCAGATTCTCTGCATGAAACGTTTCCCTCTCAATCACCATTCCCGCTTTACTTAGGTATTTAGGGGCAGGCAACCATCAATCAAGGAGGCACTACTACTACTACTAGGTAACAGGAGAGTGAGTGATGGTGGCACAGAGCCAACACAGCCACACAACAGTGGCTGTCAAGTTACTCTCTCTAACCTAAGCCGGTCTTTCTTTACTAACACACATACATGTGGGCTGCTGGCATTTAGTCCACAAACTCATAGCCATCTGACACTAAACACTCAATAACGTATCATTATGACTCTCTAGTCTTAAGGACTTAATTCTTAACTATTGGTTACCTTTCCTACCATGGAATCACCCATTTTTCAAGCTGCTTAAAAAATGCATCTAATTTTAGAATTTCAAACATATTCTTATTCCTAGAAAAAAAAAAATCAAAAGTATATTTTGTACACTAATTTCGTTGTGTCAAAGATTTCTAGATGTTTTGGCAGAAGGTAAAAATTGCAGAAGTAAAGCCCAAGAGTCAAGTGAATCACCAATGCACATCTTACCTCTGAACTACATCAAAAACATGAATGCCAATTATCATCAGGTTTTATCTTATATAATAAACCATTCTTGTTACAGTCAACGCGATTCACAGATATTTTTCTCAGAACAGCAAAATTATGTTTGTAAAATTACCAACCACACCAGGCTGATGCAGTGTTGTTAAAGATCAAGCAAGCACTGGCAGCACTGCCTTCACTTTTGCCATCTTTCATGTGTAATGCACTAAAACCAAAGCTCCCTATCTACAACTATGCTAAACAGACCTTTCCATGGATTACCTGGATGCTTCACATGCCCTGGTTCAGTCAAATGACAACATGTTGACCACAGCATACTAGATCATTCCAATACACTCCATCCCTTGCACACATTTCATCCTCTTGCATGTTCAGCTGCTGATCACTCAACATCTTTTTGACTCCACCCTTCCATCCCAAACTTGGTCACCCAGTTCTCTTTGTTTCCTCCACTTGACACATATATCCTCTTTGTCAACCTTTCCTTACTCATCCTCTTCATATCTCCAAACCATTTCAGCACACCCTATTCAATCTTCTTATTACCACACATCTCTCTTACCCTTTCATTACTTAATCAAACCACCTCACACTACACACTGTCCTCAAACATTTCATTTCCAACACATCCATCCTCATCCACAAAGCAATATCTATAGCCTATGCCTTGCATTCACATAATATTGTTGGGACTATTATTCCCTCAACCATACCCAGACAACATTCTCTCTTTCCACACATTCTTCAGAGTTCCCAGAACCTTCGCTCCCTCCCCCACACTATGAATTACTTCTGCTTCCATGATTCTATTCATTGCCATATCCACTCCCTGGTATCCAAAACAATTCAATTCCTCCAATTTTCTACATTCAAACTCATATCCCAACTAACCCATCACTCAACACTGCTAAACCTAATGACCTTGCTTTTATTCATATTCACTCTAAACATTCACCTTTCATACAGTTTTCCAAATTGAATCACCAACTTAGGCAGTTTCTCACTTGAATCCACCAACAGTGCTGTATCATAAGCAAACAACAACTGACTCACTTCCTAGGTCTTCTTATCCCCCATAGACTGCATACTCTCCCTTCTCTCCAAGACTCTTGCATTTACTTCCCCAACCCCATCCACAAACAAATTCAACATGTATGGTGACATCACACACACCCCTTCCACACACACAAACACATATGAATATATATATCTATTTATCATACTTTGTCGCTATCTCCCTCATTAGCTAGGTAGCGCAAGGATACAGACAAAAGAATGGCCCAACCCACCCACATACACATGTATATACATACACGTCCACACACACGCATATACAACCTATACATTTCAACATATACATACACAGACATATACATATATACACATGTACATATTCATACATGCTGTCTTCATCCATTCCCACCGCCACCCTGCCACGTGTGCGCTAGGGAGAGTTAGGAAAAGACAACAAAGGCCACATTCATTCACACTCAGTCTCTAGCTGTCATATGTAATGCACTGAAACCACAGCTCCCTTTCCACATCCAGGCCCTGCTTCAATCCATTGACAGCATGTTGACCCCAGTATACCACTCTACTCCTTGCATGCCTTTTACCCTCCTGCATGTTCAGACCCAGATTGCTCAAAATCTTTTTCACTCCATCCTTCCACCTCCAATTTGGTCTCCCACTTCTCATTCCCTCCATCTCTGACACACATATCCTCTTTGTCAATCTTTCCTCACTCATTCTCTCCATGTGGCCAAACCATTTCAATACACCCTCTTCTGCTCTCTCAACCACACTCCTATTATTACCATACACCTCTCTTACCCTTTCATTACTTACTCAATCAAACCACCTCACACCACATATTGTCTTCAAACATCTCATTTCCTACACATCCACCCTCCTCCGCACAATCTTATCTATAGCCCATGCCTTGCAAACCATATAACATTGCTGGAACCACTATTCCTTCAAACATACCCAATTTTGCTCTCTGAGATAATGTTCTCGCCTTCCACACATTCTCCAAAGCTCCCAGAACCTTTGCCCCCTCCCCCACCCTGTGAATCACTTCCACTTCAATCTGCTGCTAAATCCACGCCCAGATATCTAAAACACTTCGCTTCCTCCAGTTTTTCTCCATTCAAACTTATCATTTATCATTATTATGCTTGATTGCCATTTCCCGCTTCAGCAAGGTAGCACCAGGAAACAGATAAAGAATGACCCATCCACTCATATACACACATATATATACATAAACACCCATACAAGCACATATACATATATATACACATATACATACACACAAACACATACAAATTATATATATATATATATATATTTTTTTTATTTGCTTTGTCGCTGTTTCCCGCGTTTGCAAAGTAGCGCAAGGAAACAGACGAAAGAAATGGCCCAACCCACCCCCATACACATGAATATACATACACGTCCACACACGCAAATATACATACCTATACATCTCAATGTACACATATATATACACACACAGGCACATGCACACAATTCACACTGTCTGCCTTTATTCATTCCCAACGCCACCTCGCCATACATGGAATAACATCCCCCTCCCCCCTCATGTGTGCGAGGTAGCGCTAGGAAAAGACAACAAAGGCCCCTTTTGTTCACACTCAGTCTCTAGCTGTCATGCAGTAATGCCCGAATCACAGCTCCCTTTCCACATCCAGGCCCCACAGAACTTTCCATGGTTTACCCGACGCTTCACATGCCCTGATTCAATCCATTGACAGCATGTCGACCCCGGTATACCACATCGATCCAATTCACTCTATTCCTTGCCCGCCTTTCACCCTCCTGCATGTTCAGGCCCCGATCACTCAAAATCTTTTTCACTCCATCTTTCCACCTCCAATTTGGTCTCCCACTTCTCCTCGTTCCCTCCACCTCCGACACAAATATCCTCTTGGTCAATCTTTCCTCACTCATTCTCTCCATGTGCCCAAACCATTTCAAAACACCCTCTTCTGCTCTCTCAACCATGCTCTTTTTATTTCCACACATCTCTCTCACCCTTACATTACTTACTCGATCAAACACATACAAATATATACATATATTCTTTTTTTCATACATATTCGCCATTTCCCATGTTAGCGAGGTAGCATTAAGAACAGAGGACTAAGCCTTAGAGGGGATATCCTCACTTGGCCCCCTCCCAATTAACTTGTTCCTCAACCCTACTGAACCTAATAACCTTGTTCTTATTCACATTTACTCTCAGCTTTCATCTTTCACACACTTTACCAAACTCAGTCACCAGCTTCTGCAGTTTCTCACCCGAATCAGCCAACAGCACTGTATCATCAGCGAACAACAACTGACTCACTTCCCAAGCCCTCTCATCCACAACAGACTGCATACTAGCCACTCTCTCCAAAACTCTTGCATTCACCTCCCTAACATCCCCATCCATAAACAAGTTAAACGACCATGGAAACATCACACACCCCTGCTGCAAACCGACATTCACTGGGAACCAATCACTTTCCTTTCTTCCTACTCGTACACATGCCTTACATCCTTGGTAAAAACTTTTCACTGCTTCTCACAACTTATCTCCCACACCATATACTCTAATTAATACCTTCCATAAAGCATCTCCATAAACTCTATCATATGCCTTCATCAGATCCATAAATGCTACATACAAATCCATCTGTTCTTCTAAGTATTTCTCACATACATTCTTCAAAGCAAACACCTGATTCACACATCCTCTACTACTTCTGAAACCTCACAGCTCTTCCCCAATCTGATGTGCTGTACATGCCTTTGCCCTCTCAAACAATACCCTCCCATATAATTTCCCAGGAATACGCAACAAACTTATACCTCTCTAACTTGAACATTCACCTTTATCCCCTTTGTCTTCATACATAGATACATAAGACAGACAGATATGCAAAGCATGTAGTAGCAAAAAACAATATTGTGAAAAAAAAGAACTACTTGATGAGTGCTTGGAACTAGTCCCCAAGTATCACAAAATCTCCTTGAAGGTGGTCTCTTTCTCACTGTCTTACATGCTAGGAACCCAAAATACATTCTGAAAAGCAGTGATCCAATTACAGAACAAAACAAAAATTTCTGTTAAATTCCAAACGTACCTTCCTCTGCTTTTCCCTCTCCATTTTTTCAAGACCTTCACGGATCCAAGCTGGAAGTTTTTTCCTCTGTGCAGCATCCAGTTGAAAGTCTGCCTCTTTGGTACCCATTCGATCCTGATCCGCAGAACCAACTTGAAACTCCCTTCCTCGTCTGTCCCTCGCATCATTCACTACATAGTCACCTTGGCTAGCATCACCTCCCATTACAGGCCATCCATATTCACCCTATTTGAAAAAAAAAAAAATCCACATTCAAGCCTTATTATTCAGATTTGGTCTTTTTTCATGTTTATAGCAATGGATATAAAAAGACTATAGAACATTGTATGATGAGAGAATAAAAATCAGTCATCCCTCAAGTTACAAAAATTATATCTAATTTCACTTTAAACATATATTTGCGACTGACTCAAAAATATATCATAGTAAGTAAAAAAAAGCAAACCAAGATTACGATAAAGGAAAAGCATGTTATGCTACAATGCAACTTTACACAAAACGTAAAAAACTAAAGATTCTGGAAGTTTTTCCATACTTGTTCATCATTTCCCACACTGGCATGGAAGCACCAGAAACATTAAAAGAAAAGTCCTAATATGCTCATATCCATTTTCTAGCTAGCATGTGTTGTTATCCAAAACCATGGCCCCCTCTCCATAACATCCCCTACAGATGTTTCAATGATTTCTCCTAGCCACTTCACTTGCCGTGGTCCAGTCCACTAACAACACATCATCCCCTATAAATCATCAATTCGCTCTAGCCCTTGCACACCATACATCCTTTAGCATGTTCACACCCCCTAGCACTCAAAACCTTCTCTCCATACTTCCATCTCCAATTTGCTTTCCCCCCTTGTCCTTGTCCCCTCCACTTATGATGCATACATACTCTTTCACTCCATACATCCAAACCATTTTAGCACATCCTCTTCAGTCTTGTCAAATATACTCATCTTACCATCAAAACTCTCTTACCCTATAATTTCTTACTCATTCAACCCTCCACACACCACATATTGTCTTCATACACATAATTTCCAATATATTCAACTTTTTCTGCATTTTATCTTTGAAGTTCACTTGTGCATCCATACAACACTGTTGGGACTACTTCAATCACACCCATCTTTCCACAAATTCCTTGCTACTCCCAGGACTTTGGCCCCTCATCAATCGCATGTTGCACTTCAGCTCCCATGGTTTCATTCACTGAAATGTCCACTCCAAGGTATCCAGAACACTTTACTTCCTACAAAATTTCCCCATTCAAACTCACACCCCCAAACTATCCTCTGTCCCTCCATTGCAAAACACAATAACCTTGGTTTTCTTCACATTTACCCTAAACTTCCTCAATTCATACACCATCTAACCTTAGACATGAAGTTTTGCATTTCTTTACTCAAATCTGCCAACTGCACTGGGTAGTCAGTAAAAATTAACTGACTCATCTCATGCACCAATATCCCTGCTAGACTGCAGACCTACTTATTGCCTTATAACCCTTGCATTCACTTCCCTCACCACACCATCAATAAACAGACTTAACAACCAAAGTGACATCACATCTCTGATGCAGACCCATCTTCATCTGGAACTATTCATCCTTGTCTCTATCTACTTGCATACATGCCTTACTCCCATAACAACTCTTCACTGCTTTTAACAGCTTTTCAACCCCCACATATCTGTAACATCTCTCAAAAAAGGATTTCTATCAACCCTATCATATACTTTTTCCAGATGTATTAATGCCACATACAAATCCCTCTGCTTCTCTGTAATTCTCACACACATTCTTCAATGGCCTGTGTAGTGTCTAAGGTAAACCATGGAAAGGTCTGTGGGGCTGGTTGTGGATAGGAACTGTGGTTTCAGTGCATTAAACATAACATCTGGAGAATGGATGGTGGGGGATGCAGTCTTCTTTCATCTGTCCCTGGCATTACCTCACTAATATGAGAAACTGTGGTCAAGTATGAAAAAAAAAAATATACAAACACCTGATTCACATATCCTCTACCACTCCTGAAACCACAATGTTCCTCCCTGATATGATGCTCTGTGCATTCCACCACCCTCTCAATCACCATTCTCCAAGGTGAACTAAACAACCTTGTACCTCTGTAATTTGAAAATCAAACTTTATCCCATTAGCATTCCACCAATTTTCACACAACTCACAGTGATCCACACATACTGTACACTGAAAATCCTAACCAACCAGTCAACAATACAGTTATCCCCTTTCTTAAGAAATTCAGCATCAATACCATCCAATCCATGTGCCTTGCCCCATTTCATCTTACAAAAGGCTTTCACCACCTCTTTTCACCAAATTACTTGCCAAGACTCTCTTACTTCACTGAACTCCCCAACCTAACATCCAAGATCTGCCACTGTATCATCAATCACTTTCAACAGTCCTTCTTACTACTCATTCCTCTCCCTTTCACCTCATCTTTGCCTGTCATGACTTCCCCATTTACTGATGTTCCACTCTGTTCTATTGTTTTCCTTACACTATTAACCTTTCTCTCTTAAGTCTGCTAATCTTGATTCAACCCAACTCTTATTTGCCCTCTTTTTTCAGCCCCTACACTTCCACTTTACCTTCTTCCACTATCTCTTATGCATCTTCCATCACCCCCATCCAGACCAATAATGACCATTAACTTCTTTTCTCTTTCACTGGCTAATGAACCTCATCATCGGACAACTAACTACCCTTTCTTACATGCCTATCTCCTACCTACCTATTTATCATGATCATTAACTCTTTTCTAAATTTTCAAAGGGTGGATCAGGTACAGTGCAAAAGCCTCTAAAAACCTTTCATACACAGCAATAACACAAGCCTAGTGCTTTAAAGCGAACAATGTACTTACCACCTGCATAAGTACATTGTACATTTTCACTCTGCGCATCCTTGCTGATCTACCAAAGAATACCTAAAGTCTCCATTCACACCATGTGTCAATACAAGTAGTCAATATAATGGAGAAGCACAAAATTCATTTCAAAGCAGGAATAGTCAGAAGATATCCCCTAATCTTAAATCATGCAATATGTGAAAGAACTGACTGCATCAATTACTACCAAAATTCTTCCAGAGACCACATACACAACCTTAATAAATGGAGAAAATCAAACGAAAATAATAATTAACTGATGTCAGCATAACTATACAATCAAATCGAGTCTTCTTAAACATAACTATGAAAGGAATCATGTGCGAGCACAATAATTACATCTTAATGTAAAAGATAAACCTTCAACTTGGGTTGCAGATTAGCCCTTCAAGGTTCAACTATATACAACATACGAAAGTCATTCAAGAATATGAGTAAATAAACCACTTTTACAATTTTCCTTCCCACATATAGAAATCAATGATTCCCACTAAAGGCACAATGAGTTAATATGCCTTATATCACACATAACTTTAATGAGCCTATAAGAACCTTCGAAGTTCAGTTACATAAAAATCACTCGAGGTGGGAAGACTCATCATGCACTCTCGTCTCAGCACCACATAAGTATAACAAGATAAAACTTTTGGTAAGACTTGCATAGCAAAGACAGATAACTATCATATTTGCACATATAAAGACATCATGAACAGTGATTCTAAATGTAATATTACAGCAAAACTGGATCTCCAAACAATGCAAATTCAAATGAAAGGAAGGAACACTTGCTGGGTATGTGTTCAGTTTAAATGGTGGCAGCGTGCAAAAATGTAAATGCCTCAGCATCACGCCAAGATTGAAATATCTAAAATGTGCTAGGTTTATACGACTGGTTTTTTTTAAATGGCTCATAACCATTTTGGAAATGTTTCAATTTTTACTAATATTCTGACATGTTTAGAAGAATCTTTCCTACCAATATTATGTCTAATAGAAATCTCACATTCATTTGAAAAAAAAAAGGGGGGTGTTCATCAGAAGTGTTACCTTTACCTTTTATATGCTAGATAAGAGTGACTTTTCTGAGCCTAGTGCAACTCAGCTAAAGAATTAAGAAATCATAGGCACTTCAAACAGGCACAGTTTTTATATGATCACATACTAGAACCAGTCAGCCCAGATTTCTAGAGCAGAATGTGTCTAAGTTATCAATGGCCTTGGAATGTAACGATGAAGGTGCGAGAGGGAGTTTTACACTTGTAGGATCCCATCTCCTGAACAATTTCTATCATAAAATCCCATCATAATTCTCAAAATTATGTATGCTTTTTGTATTAACCATGTCTTCTGCCATTATTTTCCATTCGTGGACCACTCTTATGCTATAAAAGTTGTTCTTTTCATATTCTTTGACAAGTTTCTTGCTTAATTTTGTTATTTCCTCTGGCTGCTCTACTCTTGCATCTCTTGTAAGGTCACACCTTACTCTTCTCTCTTCCAAGGTGGGCAAATCAAACTTAAGACATACATTTGTTTGTTTACCTTTTAGATAATTTCTCACTCATAAAACAGAAACTCACAATGCTTCCTCAGAAATCTTATAAACTCTGCATTCATACCCTTTAGTTCTATCAGCACTTGAAATCTCTGTCCATTACTTAATATATAAACAAATCAAAAGGTTTTCTCTAAAGGCTCTTTGCACACATACACACAACTGAGTTTTATGTGATCACTTCTGTAAGTCAGTTGTTGTTCGCTGATGATACAGCGCTGGTGGCTGATTCATGTGAGAAACTGCAGAAGCTGGTGACTGAGTTTGGTAAAGTGTGTGAAAGAAGAAAGTTAAGAGTAAATGTGAATAAGAGCAAGGCCAGATCCACTCCCAGATATCTAAAACACTTTACTTCCTCCAGTTTTTCTCCATTCAAACTTACCTCCCAATTGACTTGACCCTCAACCCTACTGTACCTAATAACCTTGCTCTTATTCACATTACTCTTAACTTTCTTCTTTCACACACTTTACCAAACTCAGTCACCAGCTTCTGCAGTTTCTCACATGAATCAGCCACCAGCACTGTATCATCAGCGAACAACAACTGACTCACTTCCCAAGCTCTCTCATCCACAACAGACTTCATACTTGCCCCTCTTTCCAAAACTCTTGCATTCACTTCCCTAACAACCCCATCCATAAACAAATTAAACAACCATGGAGACATCACACACCCCTGCCGCAAACCTACATTCACTGAGAACCAATCACTTTCCTCTCTTCCTACACGTACACATGCCTTACATCCTCGATAAAAACTTTTCACTGCTTCTAACTACTTGCCTCCCACACCATATATTCTTAATACCTTCCACAGAGCATCTCTATCAACTCTATCATATGCCTTCTCCAGATCCATAAATGCTACATACAAATCCATTTGCTTTTCTAAGTATTTCTCACATACATTCTTCAAAGCAAACACCTGATCCACACATCCTCTACCACTTCTGAAACCACACTGCTCTTCCCCAATCTGATGCTCTGTACATGCCTTCACCCTCTCAATCAATACCCTCCCATATAATTTACCAGGAATACTCAACAAACTTATACCTCTGTAATTTGAGCACTCACTCTTATCCCCTTTGCCTTTGTACAATGGCACTATGCACGCATTCCGCCAATCCTCAGGCACCTCACCATGAGTCATACATACATTAAATAACCTTACCAACCAGTCAACAATACAGTCACCCCCTTTTTTAATAAATTCCACTGCAATACCATCCAAACCTGCTGCCTTGCCGGCTTTCATCTTCCGCAAAGCTTTCACTACCTCTTCTCTGTTTACCAAATCATTTTCCCTAACCCTCTCACTTTGCACACCACCTCGACCAAAACACCCTATATCTGCCACTCTATCATCAAACACATTTAACAAACCTCCAAAATACTCACTCCATCTCCTTCTCACATCACCACTACTTGTTATCACCTCCCCATTTGCGCCCTTCACTGAAGTTCCCATTTGCTCCCTTGTCTTACGCACTTTATTTACCTCCTTCCAGAACATCTTTTTATTCTCCCTAAAATTTAATGATACTCTCTCACCCCAACTCTCATTTGCCCTTTTTTTCACCTCTTGCACCTTTCTCTTGACCTCCTGTCTCTTTCTTTTATACATCTCCCACTCACTTGCATTTTTTCCTGCAAAAATCGTCCAAATGCCTCTCTCTTCTCTTTCACTAATACTCTTACTTCTTCATCCCACCACTCACTACCCTTTCTAATCAACCCACCTCCCACTCTTCTCATGCCACAAGCATCTTTTGTGCAATCCATCATTGATTCCCTAAATACATCCCATTCCTCCCCCACTCCCCTTACTTCCATTGTTCTCACCTTTTTCCATTCTGTACTCAGTCTCTCCTGGTACTTCCTCACACAGGTCTCCTTCCCAAGCTCACTTACTCTCACCACCCTCTTCACCCCAACAGTCACTCTTCTTTTCTGAAAACCCATACAAATCTTCACCTTAGCCTCCACAAGATAATGATCAGACATCCCTCCAGTTGCACCTCTCAGCACATTAACATCCAAAAGTCTCTCTTTCGCACGCCTGTCAATTAACACGTAATCCAATAACGCTCTCTGGCCATCTCTCCTACTTACATAAGTATACTTATGTATATCTCGCTTTTTAAACCAGGTATTCCCAATCATCAGTCCTTTTTCAGCACATAAATCTACAAGCTCTTCACCATTTCCATTTACAACACTGAACACCCCATGTATACCAATTATTCCCTCAACTGCCACATTACTCACCTTTGCATTCAAATCACCCATCACTATAACCCGGTCTCGTGCATCAAAACCACTAACACACTCATTCAGCTGCTCCCAAAACACTTGCTTCTCATGATCTTTCTTCTCATGCCCAGGTGCATATGCACCAATAATCACCCACCTCTCTCCATCAACTTTCAGTTTTACCCATATAAATCGAGAATTTACTTTCTTACATTCTATCACATACTCCCACAACTCCTGTTTCAGGAGTATTGCTACTCCTTCCCTTGCTCTTGCCCTCTCACTAACCCCTGACTTTTACTCCCCAGACATTCCCAAACCACTCTTCCCCTTTACCCTTGAGCTTCGTTTCACTCAGAGCCAAAACATCCAGGTTCCTTTCCTCAAACATACTACCTATCTCTCCTTTTTTCACATCTTGGTTACATCCACACACATTTAGGCACCCCACTCTGAGCCTTCGAGGAGGATGAGCATATATATATATATATATATATATATATATATATATATATATATATATATTCTTTTCTTTCTTTTAAACTATTCGCCATTTCCCGCGTTAGCGAGGTACTGTTGAGAACAGAGGACTGGGCCTTTTTTGGAATACCCTCACCTGGCCCCCTCTGTTCCTTCTTTTGTAAAATTAAAAAAAAAAAAAAAAAAAAACGAAAGGGGAGGATTTCCAGCCACCCACTCCCTCCCCTTTTAGTCGCCTTCTACGACACGCAGGGAATACATGGGAAGTATTCTTAATCCCCTATCCCCAGGGATAATATATATATATATATATATATATATATATATATATATATATATATATTTTTTTTTTATACTTTGTCGCTGTCTCCCGCGTTTGCGAGGTAGCGCAAGGAAACAGACGAAAGAAATGGCCCCCCCCCCATACACATGTACATACACACGTCCACACACGCAAATATACATACCTACACAGCTTTCCATGGTTTACCCCAGACGCTTCACATGCCTTGATTCACTCCACTGACAGCACGTCAACCCCTGTATACCACATTGCTCCAATTCACTCTATTCCTTGCCCTCCTTTCACCCTCCTGCATGTTCAGGCCCCGATCACACAAAATCTTTTTCACTCCATCTTTCCACCTCCAATTTGGTCTCCCTCTTCTCCTCGTTCCCTCCACCTCCGACACATATATCCTCTTGGTCAATCTTTCCTCACTCATTCTCTCCATTTGCCCAAACCATTTCAAAACACCCTCTTCTGCTCTCTCAACCACGCTCTTTTTATTTCCACACATCTCTCTTACCCTTACGTTACTCACTCGATCAAACCACCTCACACCACACATTGTCCTCAATCATCTCATTTCCAGCACATCCATCCTCCTGCGCACAACTCTATCCATAGCCCACGCCTCGCAACCATACAACATTGTTCGAACCACTATTCCTTCAAACATACCCATTTTTGCTTTCCGAGATAATGTTCTCGACTTCCACACATCCTTCAAGGCCCCCAGAATTTTCGCCCCCTCCCCCACCCTATGATCCACTTCCGCTTCCATGGTTCCATCCGCTGCCAGATCCACTCCCAGATATCTAAAACACTTCACTTCCTCCAGTTTTTCTCCATTCAAACTCACCTCCCAATTGACTTGACCCTCAACCCTACTGTACCTAATAACCTTGCTCTTATTCACATTTACTCTTAACTTTCTTCTTCCACACACTTTACCAAACTCAGTCACCAGCTTCTGCAGTTTCACACATGAATCAGCCACCAGCGCTGTGTCATCAGCGAACAACAACTGACTCACTTCCCAAGCTCTCTCATCCCCAACAGACTTCATACTTGCCCCTCTTTCCAAAACTCTTGCATTTACCTCCCTAACAACCCCATCCATAAACAAATTAAACGACCATGGAGACCTCACACACCCCTGCCGCAAACCTACATTCACTGAGAACCAATCACTTTCCTCTCTTCCTACACGTACACATGCCTTACATATATATGTATATATATGTATATGTCTGTGGTGATTCATGTGAGAAACTGCAGAAGCTGGTGACTGAGTTTGGTAAAGTGTGTGAAAGAAGAAAGTTAAGAGTAAATGTGAATAAGAGCAAGGTTATTAGGTACAGTAGGGTTGAGGGTCAAGTCAATTAAGGTAAGTTTGAATGGAGAAAAACTGGAGGAAGTAAAGTGTTTTAGATATCTGGGTGTGGATCTGGCAGCGGATGGAACCACGGAAGCGGAAGTGGATCATAGGGTGGGGGAGGGGGCGAAAATCCTGGGAGCCTTGAAGAATGTGTGGAAGTCGAGAGCATTATCTCGGAAAGCAAAAATGGGTATGTTTGAAGGAATAGTGGTTCGAACAATGTTGTATGGTTGCGAGGCGTGGGCTATGGATAGAGATGTGCGCAGGAGGATGGATGTGCTGGATATGAGATGTTTGAGGACAATGTGTGGTGTGAGGTGGTTTGATCGAGTAAGTAACGTAAGGGTAAGAGAGATGTGTGGAAATAAAAAGAGCGTGGTTGAGAGAGCAGAAGAGGGTGTTTTGAAATGGTTTGGGCACATGGAGAGAATGAGTGAGGAAAGATTGACCAAGAGGATATAAGTGTCGGAGGTGGAGGGAACGAGGAGAAGTGGGAGACCAAATTGGAGGTGGAAAGATGGAATGAAAAAGATTTTGTGTGATCGGGGCCTGAACATGCAGGAGGGTGAAAGGAGGGCAAGGAATAGAGTGAATTGGATCGATGTGGTATACCGGGGTTGACGTGCCGTCAGTGGATTGAATCAGGGCATGTGAAGCGTCTGGGGTAAACCACGGAAAGCTGTGTAGGTATGTATATTTGCGTGTGTGGACGTATGTATATACATGTGTATGGGGGTGGGTTGGGCCATTTCTTTCGTCTGTTTCCTTGCGCTACCTCGCAAACGCGGGAGACAGCAAAAAAAAAAAAAAAAGTCTGTGTGTGTGTGTATACATGTATATGTTGAGATGTATAGGTATGTATATTTGCGTGTGTGGACGTGTATGTATATGCATGTGTATGTGGGTGGGTTGGGCCATTCTTTCGTCTGTTTCCTTGCGCTACTTCGCTAACGTGGGAGACAGCGACAAAGCAAAATATAATAAAAAAAATAATATATATATATATATTCATGTACATATTCATACTTCTTGCCTTCATGCATTCCTGGCACCACCTCACCCCACAGGAAACAGCACTGCTGTAAATTTTGCATAATAAATACATATAAATATATACCCTAGCCTGAGCCAGGTACCCATTCTATCAACCAACTCCTTGGGGTGGATGAAGAGCTGGGTTGACTGTAAACAGACTGCCATAACAAGAATTCAAACCTAGAGCTTCACCCTGGGTGGCCTGTGAATGCGTTACAGATTGGAACGCTAACTGCTACACCACGGGAGTCCATAAATATATCCATATTCCAACTCTACCCATAATATCCCTCACCATTTCTTCTGTACACACCTCTCAAAGTCTTACCAAACATTCCTTCAATGAACAAACATCTCTCTCACCTTACCACTAAATACCACTTAATAATGCCTTGAAATATATGCCTATTTGATATTTCTCATATCCTGAATAATCTACAGCTAAAGAGTAAGACAGCTTTATGAAGGTTTCATATAATATACTAAATGAAACAAGACAAAAACATGCCTGTTTGTATCTAAGACAACAATGCAATGACCCTCTAAGTAACTCTGCCTTCATGAGTATTGCAATAAACATATGGCAAAGTCCCCCAGCTAATAAAAGTTCCCATACAACAATCTAGCAATGGTATGAAAATATGAAAGCGCACTGTTTTCTTAACCAATAGTACAAAAAAAGTAATGTGCCTAGCATTATGTTTAACTGCCTTTCATTTCCGACACTAAGACCAGGTAAATACACCTTGAACACCTTCTTGCAACCATAAGTAGAGTAAAACTTTGACTTCAAGTTTAGCACTGAAGCATACATCTACTTAGCTAAAGCAAGTTGATATGATCATACATCCAACAGCATTAAAATTGGAATGGCATGGGCTAGACCATCTCAACATGGTTGCAGCATATGATCATCTTCCAAAATCTCCATATATATAATGCATTAATCAACATCCCATTCAGCTTGCTCATCTGATGTCTAAGAACCTTGACTTTCACTTTCTTCATTGTGTACAAACCATTAAAAAAATTCTAAAACACATCAATGTTCCTTTTCATCATCAATGAGACAACAGCTGAGATACGAACACCTAAAGCGCAGTGCTGGATACGAGGAACAGCATCCAATACGCACCTGCATTGCTATGCCCTGGGTGGCTGAAAACTCATTACCATACACGGTATATCCTGCCTGGCTTACGTCTTTGCCGCTATACTGATGAGTAACGACATCTTGGCTGGCTGACGCATTTTGGGAATACGAATCTACTGGCCAGCCCCAACCCCAGCCCATCCCAGACTGAGTTGGTGCCCAATCTCCACTCCAACCTGCCCAAGCGTCTCCTGCAACAGAAAAAAAATCAGTGAAACAATTATTCATTCTTCATATGACTAGTGAGAGGGTCAAAGAGAATGGTTTGGTAAACAAAGAAGAGGTAGTGGAAGATTTGCAGAAGATGAAAGCCAGTAAGGCAGTGGGTTTGGATGGTATTGCAGTGGAACTTATTGAAAAAGGGAAAGACTGTGTTGTTGATTGGTTGGTAAGGATATTCAATGTATGCATGGTTCATGGTGTAGTGCCTGAGGACTGGCAGAATGCATGCACAGTGCCACTGTACAAAGGCAAAGGGGATAAAGGTGAATGTTCAACTTACAGAGGTATACATATGTTGAGTATTCCTGGGAAATTATATGGGAAGGAATTGGTTGTGAGGGTAAAGGCATGTACAGAACATCAAATTGGGGAAGAGCAGTGTGGTTTCAAAAGTGGTAGAGGATATGTGGATCAGGTGTTTGCTTTGAAGAATGAATGTGAGAAATACTTAGAAAAACAGATGGATTTGTATGTAGCATTTATGGATCTGGAGAAGGCATATGATAGGGTCAATAGAGATGCTTTATGGAAGGTATTAATTAGAGTATATGGTGTGGGAGGTAAGTAGCTAGAAGCAGTGAAGAGTCTTTATCAAGGATGTAAGGCATGTGTATGAATAGGAAGTGAGTGGTTCCCAGTAAATGTCGGTTTGCAGCAGGGGTGCATGATGTCTCCATGGTTGTTTAATTTGTTTAGGGATGGGGCAGTTAGGGAGGTGAATGCAAGAGTTTTGGCGAGAGGGGCAGGTATGCAGTCTGTTATGAATGACAGGGCTTGGGAAGTGAGTCAGTTGTTGTTCACGGATGATACAGCACTGGTGGCTGATTCAGGTGAGAAACTGCAGAAGTTGGTGACCGAGTTTGATAATGCATGTGAAAGAAGAAAGCTGAGAGTACATGTGAATAAGAGCATGGGTATTAGGTTTGGTAGGGCTCAGGGATAAGTTAACTGGGAGGTAAGTTTGAATGGAGAAAAACTGTAGGAAGTGAAGTGTTTTAGATATCTGGGAGTGGATTTAGCAGTGGATGGAACCATGGAAGTGGAAGTGAGTGACAGGGTGGGGGAGGGGGCAAAGGTTCTGGGAGAGCTGAAGAATATGTGGAAGGTGAGGACATTATCTCAGAGCAAAAATGGGTACGTTTGAAGGAATAGTGGTTCCAACAACGTTATATGGTTGCGAGGCATGGGCTATAGATAGGATTGTGCAGAGGAGGGTGGATATGTTGGAAATGAAATGTCTGTGGATAATATGTGGTGTAAGGTGGTTTGATCGAGTAAGTAATGAAAGGGTAAGAGAGATGTGTGGAACTAAAATGAGTGTGGTTGAGAGAGCAGAAGAGGGTGTATTGAAATGGTTTAGTCACATGGAGAGAATGAGCGTGGAAAGATTGACAAAGAGGATATATGTGTCAGAGGTGAAGGGAACGAGAAGTGGGAGACCAAATTGGAGGGGGAAGGATGGAGTGAAAAAGATTTTGAGAGATCGGGGCCTGAACATACAGGTGGGTGAAAGGCATGCAAGGAATAGAATGAATTGGAACAATGTGGTATACCGGGGTCAACGTGTTGTCAATGGATTGAACCAGTGCATGTGAAGCGTCTGAAGTAAACCATGGAAAGTTTTGTGGGACCTGGATGTGGAAAGGGATCTCTGGCTTCGGTGCATCATGCATGACAGCTAGAGACTGGGTGTGAACGAATGTAGCCTTTGTTGTCTTTTCCTAGCTCTACATCACATGAAGGGGGGGGGGGGGGGGGGGGGGGGGGGCTATTTCATGTGTGGCAGGGTGGCAACAGGAATCAATGAAGGGAGCAAGTATGAATATGTATGTATGTATATGTTTGTGTATGTGTATGTATGTATACACTGAAATGTATAGGTATGTATATGTGCGTGTGTGGGCGTTTATGTATATACACGTCTGTTCCCTTGCGCTGCCTTGCTAACGCAGGAGACAGCGACTAAGTACAATAAAAAAATAAAATGAAAATCACACTAACCTATTACAACAATGATATATGATTACTATTCCCCAATTGAAAGAGACAATAAAATGCAAGCACATTTTTGTCATCACTCACAATAAAGAAGTAATATTTTTTCATACTTCATCACCGTCACACGCATTAGCAAGATAATGCCAGGAACAGAAAAGAAAGGCAAAATCCACCCACATTCATTCTCTAGCCATCATGTGTGATGCACTAAAAACACAGCTCCCTAACCACAATCAGGCCCCGTACACCTTTCCATGGTCTAGCCAAAATGCTTCACATACCCTGGTTCAGTCCGCTAACAGCAAGATGACTCCAGTATACTGTACCACATATTTCCAAATCACTCTATCCCTTGCATGTCTTTCAGCCTTCTGCTTGTCCAGGCCCCAACTGCTCAAAATCTTTTTCACTCCATACTTCCATCACCAATTTGTTCTCCCCTTTCTTGTTCCCTCATTCATTCTCTCTATATGTCCAAACCATTCCAGTACACTGTCTTCAGCTCTTTCAACCACACTCTTTCCATCACCACTCTTACCCTTTCATTAGTTATGTGATCAAACCACCTTACACTACATACTGTACTAAAATATTTCATATAAAACACATCCTCCCTCCTCCACACAGCCTTATCTGCAGCCCATGACTCACATCCATATAATATTGTTGAGGATGCTATACTTTCAAAAATACCTATTTTTGACCCTACACATAATGTTCTCTCTTTCCACATATTCTTCAGTATTTCCAGAAACTCCTGTAACTTTCTTAAAAGAGGCACAGGTTGGAAAATCAGTTGATAAGTGAGGTTACTCTGTGAATTTCCATACACTTTATATCATAATCTACACATAACCAGGCTCAATGCATGTCTCAAATGTCTTATCAAATATATGGACAAAAATCAGCATGATTTAACCATAATCATTACTAATGAAGAACTTCAAAATACCATCATTAAAATAAAGTACCACTATCAAGTTACACTAGGATCTGACCCCATCCAGAAAAGTTGCAACCCACCATTCTGCTGTTCTGTACAGTTGGTAGTGGGTCCTTTGTCATCTTCAATCTCCATATCCATCTCCCCTCCACCAGCAGTAGAATCTTCTGCTGCCTGACTTGGTGTACTGGTGACAGGGGCTGGAGACTGCTGTATTGGCTGCACATGATCCTCAGGAGTTGTCTCCTTCATCTGAATCCATTGTTTAGCTAGAGCTGCCCAGTCCACTGTTGATGCTATTAGACAGAGTTATGATAAAGTATAAATGATAAAATATAAAACATCACCAGAGCTATTCTGGAGAGATATAAATGATCATCACCTAATTCCCATTACAAAAATAAAAAACTTTTATCTAAATCCATAACTTCCTAAACTGGAGATCAGAAAACACTGTCTGAGGATACACATATGGATGTCTTTACAAATACACGAATCATCTCCCTCAACATGAAGCCATCATCTTATGAAGTGTGAAACCTCACTGAATCAAATACAAAAGTCTACGATCTAACAAAGCCAGTTAAAAGATCCCACACGGTTCCATAAAAATGTTATAAAGTACATGGAATGAATAATTCACCTTATAAGTCTCTGCTGCAGAATTATAAAATGAGTAATCTCACTTTGCCAAATCAAAATCCAACATGACATGGCAATGATAGTGATCAGGAGATATAACCTAATTTGAATATCATAAGGTTCAGTACAAACACATGGTACTCATCCTCCATCCTCAATTCGATTCAAGTATCAACAAAACTAGTAACCCTATCACATCCAAAGTCCAAAATAGTTAGGAAGGAATGTGATCTTAACTTTCCAACACACTTACCAACATATGTACCATTGCATGATTCAGCTCCATCTTCTAACTTGATCATAGGATTGATAAAATGAGTAGTCTCACCAAGTCTAACTGAAAATCAAGCATGATCCAGTGAGGAGAATGATTTGAAAAGTATGAGATAAAAGAACAGCATTTGTAGATACATGAATATAATCCATCCTTACACTTCCCAAGATAATCATTATAATCAGTAATCTCAAGATGGATATATATGCAAGAACATGGCAAACCCCAGAAGTAAAATTAAGTTGGAGATGATAATGTAAAGCCATCCATATGAGTAACTTGCCTCCAAGTTTGAACTCAGGCAAAGCAGAAACTTTACAAACTTTGAAGGATTTGATGCAAGCACAAACATATTATTTGGTGTGCTATTCAATAACGTTTTTAATGACAACCTCATTATTATCAACTAAGTCATCTCTCAAAGCATAAATGAAATGAATATCATCATCCTGTACGATTACACACTGTGAAGGGTTTCCTGCAATCATAAACATACATTCTGGAGAGATATACATAACTATGCATATGTTAGTAGGAGAGATGGCCAGAGAGCTATTTAATAATGTTTTTAGTGGCAAACTTGTTATTAAAAACTAAGTCGTCTCTCCAAGATATATCATAAGCCACTATGGTTTAGCAAAGCTAATGATCACAAACAAGCTCAGATCTGGTGTTCAAACATGTATTTAGATGAATGATTTGGCCCTATCTCTGGAACTAAGTAATGAACTATATTAAATTTCTCACAAAAGCCGATTCAAAATCAGTATGATTTACCTTAACACTTAAAATCATGTAAGTGTATACAGCCATAGATGAAGACATATTTAATGAATTCTTTCTCACTGACATGTAGTGACAAAAATTTTATAAAATCTAGCAAGCCAGGGAAAAGACACTAAAACTTGGGATGCACATAAAAAAAATGTTAATAGGGATGATAGTGACTGGTTATGTATTGATCTGGGTGGGCTGACATAAGAGCTAGAAATAAATGGAAGAATACATGTTAATATGCATGATGGTGATTGGTTATACACTAAACTAAGAGAGTAGGTGTAAGAGCTCAGGATGACAGGATGACTATGAGCTTACATGTTAATAAGCATGATAGTGACTGGTTACATAGTGGGCTGGTTGAGAAGGAATAAGAATTCATCATCAATGCTATACACGTACAAAAAAAAAATATATGTTAATACGCATTATGCTAACCGGTTATGGACTGGATTCAGATATTACACACTGGATTCCGATTATTGATCAGATCTTCACTTTTGCTTAATGGCATTTTCTTTTGTGTACATGATGTACATGAATCATATTCAACATAAAAAAAAATTGCACATATCTATGTTTCAGTCTTTACCATCTTAAAAATAGCAATACGGCTAATAAACTCTCCACATACATCCAGAAAAGAGGGAAATAAAACTGCCTTCCCAAGTCCAAAATTGTCTATAAAACAACAAATAGGCATAATATACTGTTTATAATACAAGAAACCCATTCCTTCCTACATCTTCACATTCTCCTGCCCCTTACCTCCATAATCACTCTTAAGTATGTGACAGAGTGTAAGAAAGTAAACTAGATTGATATGGGTAAAACTGAAAGTGGGTGGAGAGAGGTGGGTGATTATTGGTGCATATGCACCTGGGCATGAGAAAAAAATCATGAGGCAAGTGTTTTGGAAGCAGTGAGTGAGTGTGTTAGTAGCTTTGATGCATGAGACCGGGTTATAGTGATGGATAATCTGAATGCAAAAGTGAGTAATGTGGCAGTTGAGGGAATAATTGGTGTACATGGGGTGTTCAGTGTTGTAAATCGAAATGGTAAAGAGCTTGTAGATTTGTGTGCTGAAAAAGGACTGGTGATTGGGAATACTTGGTTTAAAAAGAGAGATATACATAAGTATACATATGTTAGTAGGAGAGATGGCCAGAGAGCATTATTGGATTACGTGTTAATTGATAGGCGCATGAAAGATAGACCTTTGGATGTTAATGTGCTGAGAGGTGCAACTGGAGGGATGTCTGATCATTATCTTGTGGAAGCAAAGGTGAAGATTTGTAGAGGTTTTCAGAAGAGAGAATGTTGGAATGAAGAGAGTGGTGAGAGTAAGTGAGCTTGGGAAGGAGACTTGTGTGAGGAAGTACCAGGAGAGACTGAGTACAGAATGGAAAAAGGTGAGAACAAAGGACATAAGGGGGGTGGGGGAGGAATGGGATGTATTTAGAGAAGCAGTGATGGCTTGCGCAAAAGATGCTCGTGGCATGAGAAGCGTGGGATGTGGGCAGATCAGAAAGGGTAGTGAGTGGTGGGATGAAGAAGTAAGATTATTACTAAAAGAGAAGAGAGGCATTTGGACGATTTTTGCACGGAAATAATGCAAATGACTTGGAGATGTATAAAAGAAAGAAGCAGGAGGTCAAGAGAAAGAAGCAAGAGGTGAAAAAGAGGGCAAATGAGAGTTGGGATGAGAGTATCATTAAATTTCAGGGAGAATAAAAAGATGTTTTGGAAGAAGGTAAAGTGCACAAGACAAGGGAACAAATGGGAACATCAGTGAAGGTGGCAAACGGGGAGGTGATAACAAGTAGTGGTGATGTGAGAAGGAGATGGAGTGAGTATTTTGAAGGTTTGTTGAATGCGTTTGATGATAAGAGTGGCAGATATAGAGTGTTTTGGTCGAGGTGGTGTGCAAAGTGAGAGGGTTAGGGAGAATGATTTGGTAAACAGAGAAGAGGTAGTAAAAGCTTTGTGGAAGATGAAAGCCAGCAAGGCAGCAGGTTTGGATGGTAGTGCAGTGGAATTTATTAAAGAAAAAAAAGGGGGTGACTGTATTGTGGACTGGCTGGTAAGGATATTCAATGTATGTATGACTCACAGTAAGGTGCATGAGGATTGGCAGAAAACTTGCATAGTGCCAGTGTACAAAGGCAAAGGGGATAAAAGTGAGTGCTCAAATTACAGAGGTATAAGTTTGTTGAGTATTCCTGGGAAATCATATGGGAGGGTAATGATTGAGAGGGTGAAGGAATATACAGAGCATCAGATTGGGGAAGCGCAGTGTGGTTTCAGAAGTGGTAAAGGATGTGTGGATCAAGTGTTTGCTTTGAAGAATGTATGTGAGAAATACTTAGAAAGCAAATGGACTTGTATGTAGCATTTATGGATCTGGAGAAGGCATATGATGAAGTTGACAGAGATGCTCTGTAGAAGGTATTAAGAATATGTGGTATGGGAGGCAAGTTGTTAGAAGCAGTGAAAGTTTTTATCGAGGATGTAAGGCATGTGTAAGAGTTGGAAGAGAGGAAAGTGACTGGTTCTCAGTGAATGTTAGTTTGTGGCAGGGGTGTGTGATGTCTCCATGGTTGTTTAATTTGTTTATGGATGGAATTGTTAGGGAGGTGAATGCAAGAGTTTTGGAAAGAGGGGCAAGTATACAGTCTGTTGTGGATGAGAGAGCTTGGGAAGTGAGTCAGTTGTTGTTCGATGATGATACAGCGCTGGTGGCTGATTCGGGTGAGAAACTGCAGAAGTTGGTGACTGAGTTTGGTAAAGTGTGTGAAAGAAGGAAGCTGAGAGGAAATGCGAATAAGAGCAAGGTTATTAGGTACAGTAGGGCTGAGGGACAAGTCAACTGGGAGGTAAGTTTGAATGGAGAAAAACTGAAGGAAGTGAAGTGTTTTAGATATCTGGGAGTTGATTTGGTAGCGGATGGAACCATGGAAGCAGAAGTAAATCATAGGGTAGGGGAGGGGGCGAAGGTCCTGAGAGCGTTGAAAAATGTGTGGAAGCTGAGAACGTTATCTTGGAAAGCAAAAATGGGTATGTTTGAAGGAATAGTGGTTCCAACAATGTTATATGGTTGTGAGGCGTGAGCTACAGATAGAGTTGTGCGGAGGAGGGTGGATGTGCTGGAAATGAGATGTTTGAGGACAATATGTGGTGTGAGGTGGTTTGATCGAGTAAGTAATGAAAGGGTACGAGAGAAGTGTGGTAATTAAAAAGAGTGTGGTTGAGAGAGCAGAAGAGGGTGTTTTGAAATGGTTTGGTCACATGGACAGAATAAGTGCGGAAAGACTGACAAAGGGGAGATGCAGGAGACCAAATTGGAGGTGGAAAGATGGAGTGAAAAAGATTTTGAGTGATCGGGCCTGAACATGCAGGAGGGTGAAAGGCATGCAAGGAATAGAGTGAATTGGAATGGTGTGGCATACCGGGGTCAACATGCTGTCAATTGATTGAACCAGGGCATGTGAAGCGTCTGGGGTAAACCATGGAAAGTTTTGTGGGGCCTGGATGTGGAAAGGGAGCTGTGGTTTGGGTGCATTATACATGATAGCTAGAGACAGTGTGAATGAATGTGGCCTTTGCTGTCTTCTCCTAGCGCTAAGTCATGCACATGCTGGGGGGTGGGGGTTGTCATTTCATGTGTGGCGGGGTGGCGACGGGAATGAATAAAGGGCAGACAATATGAATTATGTACATGTGTATATATGTATATGTCTGTGTGTATATATATGTATACGTTGAGATGTATAGGTATGTATATGTGCGTGTGTGGATGTGTATGTATATACATGTGTATGTGGGTGGGTTGGGCCATTCTTTCGTCTGTTTCCTTGCGCTACCTCGCTAACACGGGAGACAGCGACAAAGTAAATAAAATAAAATAAAAAAATAAATATCATACTTCCACATTCATTAACTTCAGCCACAAGAAAACTACTCATGTGTCAACTAACACATCAGTTAATCAAATATTCTAAGCACAGACCTGGGATATAAGAAAAAGACATCCTATTGATAGTTTCTTCAGATAATATTTCCAATAATATGCTCAAGAACAAAACACAAATGTTGACCCTTTCACTAGCCAAAGACACATGCTAAGTCATGATGACATGACCATCACATTACCCAGAACACCTTGTGCTGACAACTCAATCCCAAAAAAGAACACCTTGTGCTGCATGAGGAACATGTCCAGAAAAGCTTACATAATGCATTATCTCTTAACATTTAAAAAAAAATCTAACTTGCCAAATAGGTTACCTACTTCCCTGAACAAAAAAAATCATGAAATTATGCATGTTTTAACCAGTAATAGAAAATTATACATTGTACAACTATTTCTTTAGCTAAATTTCCAGGAGAGCCACAAAATCATTTCATATCTAAATGCAAAACAGTTTATTAATTCCTTAAAAAAAGGAAAAGTATTCTATCTCATACAAAAGACTAAATATAAAACATTATGTCTGTCACTGCTGTATGCCTGCCTGTCTTTAAATATTACATAATTCACTAGGAAAAAGCAAAACAGTGTTCTCTACCTTCATACTAAAACCAAAAACTTAAAAAAAACACTGTCTCTCTGCCTTTACGCATCCGAAACATATCCTGAAACTCTCATTTAATCTTGTAAGGCTGAGTGAAACTCCAAGTTGATGTCTGATGCCTTAAAAACCCAAAAGTTTAAAATGAAGCACAAAAACTCAAATTTTCACTAATGAGCATACATAATGGGTTAACAAACAGAAGAAATATTGCATGACTCATCTTGTTTCTATGGTAAGCAATCTGGTGAGCTTTGTTCGACATGCCAGAACATGAAGTTTATTACCAAACTCACTTCTATATTCCATATAAAGCATGGAGTAGCTATGATACAGGAAATTGTATAATTACAATGATGCAATGTAGTATATAAAGTAAGAGTTAGATGTGGTTCTCTGACCTTCCTCTGGCTTCATATTCTGGTAGTGCTGGGGCTGGAGGGCCCATGATGCCCACTGTGGTGCACCCGACCACATCCTGAAGGTTCAGCCTCCCAACCTGGTTAATGAAAAATTAAATGACCAATTAATACATAACAGTACAATTGTACACTCAACTGAGAAACCACTACAAAGCACATCCACTAGCAAAGGGAAAAATAGGGTGTTGGCCCATCCTTACAGGCCTTGGTAATCATCAAATTTCTTAGTGCCACTTCATTGGAGCATCTATTGACTTTCCGATAGAAGTAAACATCTTGCAATCAAACAGAATATATATAAACTGGAGGAAGTGAAGTGTTTTAGATATCTGGGAGTGGACTTAGCAGCAGATGGAACCATGGAAGTGGAAGTGTCAAGGGGGGGGGAGAGGGTGTAGATGATGGGAGCGATGAAGAATGTGTGGAAGGAGAGAACATTATCTTGGAGCTAAAATGGGTAAATGTGAAGGAATAGTACTTCCAACAGTGTTATATGGTTGCGAGGCATGGGATGTAGATAGGTTTGTACGGAGAAGGGTGGAAGTGCTGGAAATTAAACATTTGAGGACAATATGTGGTGTGAGGTGGTTTGATTAAGTAATGAAAGGGTAAGAGAGATGTGTGGAAATAAAAAGAAAGTGGTTGAGAGAGCAGAAGAGGGTGTGTTGAAATGGTTTGGACATATGGAGAGAATGAGTGAGAAAAGGTTGACAAAGAGGATATATGTGTCAGAGGTGAAGGGAAAAAGGAAAAGCGGGATACCAAATTAGAGGTGGAAGAATGGAGTGAAAAAGATTTTGAGTGATTGTGGCCTGAACATACAGGAGGGTGTGAGGCATGCAAGGAATATTGTGAATTGGAATGATATGTGCTGTCAATGGTATGAGCCAAGGCATATAAAGAGTCTGGGGTAAACCATGGTAAGGTGTGTGAGGCCTGGATGTGGATAGGAAGCTGTGGTTTCGGTGTATTACACATCACAGATAGAGATTGAGTGTGAACAAATGTGGCCTTTTTTGTCAGTTTTCGCTGGAGGGTGAAAGGCGTGCAAGGAATAGAGTGAATTAGAATGATGTGGTATACCGGGGTCAACGTGCTGTCAATGGATTGAACCAGGGCATGTGAAGCGTCGGGTAAACCATGAAAAGTTTTGAGGGGCCTGGATATGGAAAGGGAGCTATGGTTTCGGTGCATTATACATGGCAGCTAGAGATTGAGTGTGAACAAATGTGGCCCTTGTTGTTTTCTCCTAGCGCTACCTCGCGAATGTGCCATGGAAGGGGGGGTTGTCATTTCATGTGTGGCGGGGTGGCGACGGGATGAATAAATGAAGCAAGTATGAATTATATACATGTGTATATATGTATATGTCTGTGTATCTATTCATATGTATACATTGAAATGTATAGGTATGTATATGTGCGTGTGTGGACGTGTATGTAAATACATGTGTATGTGGATGGGTTGAGCCATTCTTTCATCTGTTTCCTTGTGCTACTTCGCTAACATGGGAGACAGCGACAAAGTATAATAAATAAACATAAATATATATATTGAAAGGGATCATAATTTTGCACGTGATCAAGTGTATTCCTACGAGTCCACCGGGAAAATGAAACACGATATGTTCCCAAGTGCATTTTCGTTTAATAATCATATCATCAGGGGAGACACAAGAAAGAAATAAAAGTCAGTCAATTTCTACAAGGCACTTTATAGATGCATCCAGGAGAATTTTCTGGCGAGTTCCTGATTAAGATATTCTTTATAGTATCATTGTTGCTGAAGGCAACATTTACATTAAAGGATTTAAGCAACATGTGAAGTAAAATTATCATTAAAAGGAAGAACTAAAAGATTCTTGGTGTCAATGGGAGGTTTGGGTTCAACTCTATTAAATGATTTCTTTGCTAATTTAAGGGATTTTCAATGAAAGATATAGGGTACTTTAACTTCGATCCAATAGAATATATCTTCTCAAACTCATCATCAATAAACATATGGGGTAAACCATGGAAAGGTTTGTAGGGCCTGGATGTGGATCGGTAGCTGTGGTTTTGGTGCATGACAGATAGAGAATGAACGTTGTCAAACATTTCATTTCCAACACATCAAACATCCTCCATACAACCCTATCTGTAGCAAATGCCTAGCAACCATGTAATATTGTTGAAACTACTATTCCTTCAAACAGGCCCATTTTTGGTCTCTGAGATAACGTTCTCTCCTACCACACATTCTTTATCGCTCCCTACCCTGTGACTCACCACTTCAAGGACAAGGGCAAAAAATTTGCAGCCTGCAAGGAATGATCACCACAGAATAAGAGGGCCACCTTATCCACAGAAGGCCAAGAGGATACAGGAAGAGCCCAAGAGGGAACAGGTGAGGAATCAACTACATAGACTGAGTTTTAGGAATGTAAATACAAGGAAAACCCCCATCAGCAACACAGAGAGACCAGAATGGTTTCATGATGGTAATATCAATGTACACAAACAGGAAAAGGTCAATACAGTCTGAAAGGGCCATCCTGGTCACGGAAGGTCAAGAAGATACAGGAAGAGCCTTAAATAGAATAAGTGAGGAGGAATCAAATGCATGCAGTGCTAGATGTGTAAACACATGGAACACTTCAACACCACAGAAAAGTCAGAATTGTTTGGTGAAGGTAATGAATACAAATGCTGATGAATTACTAACCGAACAGTAGAGATCTAGAACTTATGGCCAGTATTTTTCAAAACACACCTGATATTGTTAGTTGTTAAAATAAAGCTTAATGAAGTAATAAGATCTTAACTTTTCTGTCCATATAGGCATAAGACCAATATCTACAGAAAAAAAAAGACAGCAGGGGGTGTATTGGCCCCTCTGAAGAGAAAACCTTAGGTTTCAGGATATAGTTGTAAATGGCCCATTAAGACAATACCTACTAAAACATGTAGATGTGGGAAAGAAATGCACAGTGATACTAATATCATATATTGCCCCAAAGAACTTTAAAAATCGAGAACAACTGTGCTATGAGAGCAATGGAGGGGAACTTAGGATGGTGTATGAAATGTAAAACAAACTCTTTTCAAAGTTCTTCTTACAGTATGTACAGTAAAATTTCTTACACCATAATGTCAGTGAACAACCTGACCTGAAAGGATCTGATACATAGTCATTGCATCCTACCGTCACTCAGAAACTGCAGAGATATTGAGAATATCATATTTGTTACACCAGTCGGAAAAAGTCATCATGTGCTGTTCATACCTGTCAAGCAGGAGGAAGTTTAAAAAGCAGAGATGAAACAAGACAAGGCTTATAAGCATGGAAACCGTACACAAAACAACCAATTTTTATGACAAAATAATTGAGTATTGAAGTTTACTAGCCTGGAACCTGAGTGATGAGGTTAAAGGCTCAGTGTAATTTACAATGAAGCAGGACTGCAGGTGCCTCCAGCGAAGGAAGAGTGATTCATTAATAAATGTCAATGAAAAAAAGCTGTGGCAAAGGTAAACACGACACTCCAGATTCCCAGCATTTGCAGTATGAAAGTGAGCTCTCTTCCAAATCCACATTGTTTGTGGTTCCCCTAATCTTCATCTTTACGACTTCTAATTTTGCACTTGTACACATATAAACAAATAACCATTCACATATAAATTTATTTCAAATTCATAAAACCTAATATAATTTTCACTGTTAATCACCTTTCTCAACTCTCTTATGCGTACGACAAAAAAGAATAATCTAATTGTATACTTTTCCCTTGTCAATATACAATAACCATCACAAATACTTGTTACTTCCTCTGCCAGAGGTTACCTAAATCGTCTCATGGACGGCCACAGTCGATACCAACACAAATACCGCCCTAAGGGTAATGATATAGCCACACTAAGTCTACCACCCACCCAGGCCACACATATAACACACCATCTCTTCGCTTGCTTCCATGACTATTACTGCAACAACGGGTACTAAATAATGTTACCTTATCACATAACAAAACCCACCTATCTTAACATATGACCTTTGCTAGGAATGGTGGCACAGGTCACGAAACTTAATGACAAACGAGTTCTGGCTGGCTAGGCGGCAGGAACCACAGCTCGCAGAATCACACACACACACACAACAAACCCCTGTAACACTACACTCGCCCTCCCCACACACCAACTACTCACGAAAGCCTCACTTCCATTATAAGTACCTAAAAACCAATATATATGTTTGCCCGGTCAGTCCCAAAGGTAAAAGTATAAAATGAAGGGAAAGGCAAGCAAAGTTAAATACCTATACACACCACAACTGCACAATGGCGACTGGTTGAGGCTGCCCTTCGACGGCTGCACCGCAGGTGGCGCGCGCGTCCCGCCACCTTATGAACATAAGAACATCAATAACAACAACTTCATGTTCTTAATGCAGAGTTCTATCTTTGTTTCTCTACAATATGTTTAATATTAGATTCTCTTAAGTAATTATTTTTTCTTTCGTTTGTCACAACAAATCATTATTATTTAATGTTTGTATTTGATGTGTACATGTGCAGGTTCATGGTAATATGCATTAGCATAAATAGAGATACCCATATTTTTGGATAGAAAGACACTGAGTATATATATATATATATATATATATATATATATATATATATATATATATATATATATATATATATATATATATATATTTTTTTTTTCATACTATTCGCCATTTCCCGCGATAGCGAGGTAGCGTTAAGAACAGAGGACTGGGCCGTTGAGGGAATATCCTCACCTGGCCCCCTTCTCTGTCCCTTTTTTTGGAAAAAGAAAAAAAAAAGAGAGGGGAGGATTTCCAGCCCCCCGCTCCCTCCCCTTTTAGTCGCCTTCTACGACACGCAGGGAATACGTGGGAAGTATTCTTTCTCCCCTATCCCCAGGGATAATTTATATATATATATATATATATATATATATATATATATATATATATATATATATATATATATATATTTTTTTTTTTTTTGTTTTTGTTCTTTTTTTATACTATTCGCCATTTCCCGCGTTTGCGAGGTAGCGTTAAGAACAGAGGACTGGGCCTTAGAGGGAAAATCCTCACCTGGCCCCCTTCTCTGTTCCTTCTTTTGGAAAATTAAAAAAAAAAAGAGAGGGGAGGATTTCCAGCCACCCGCTCCCTCCCCTTTTAGTCGCCTTCTACGACATGCAGGGAATACGTGGGAAGTATTCTTTCTCCCCTATCCCCAGGGATATATATATATATATATATATATATATATATATATATATATATATATATATATACACACACACACACACACACACTTATACTTGCTTGCCTTCATCCATTCTGTCGCTATTCCGTCCCATGGAAAACAGCATCTCTCTCTCTCTCTCTCTCTCTCTCTCTCTCTCTCTCTCTCTCTCTCTCTCTATATATATATATATATATATATATATATATATATATATATATATATATATATATATATACAAAAGCACCACAATGGAAAGGAAACACAAAAATGCAAAGCGCTTTCGTGTATTAACTCATCTTCAGAGGACTAGTTAATTGTGAAATAGACACAGTGCAGATTATGTATACGGAACAGGAGGAAACATGGAACGGGGTCAAGTAACCTTGTACTAACTGAGAGTCGAGGCAAGAGCGAGGTCCTATGTGACCAATCCTCATCCTAACCTTGACCTGACAACTCCTGGATGACCTCACTTAAGTAACACCGGAGTTGTGAGGTTATGCAAATACTGTGAACATCTTCCTGATGTAGACACCTGTTAACTTCAGCAAGGTTTTAGAATCCATCATGAGACACGATTAAAGCGCTCTTGAAATACGCGGATATCTTGTAATCATTAACATGATTTCGAGTATCTCTTATAATGACAAGACAAGAATCAACCAAGTGAGATCCAAATTATGCGAACGCCCTGACATCATGTTATGCGAACGCCCCCATTATGTTATGCGAACGCCCGACGTCATGTTATGCGAACGCCACGACATCATGTTATGCGAACGCCCCGACATCATGTTATGTGAACGCCCGTCATCATGTTATGCGAACGCCCCCATTATGTTGTGCGAACGCCCATCATGTTATGTGAACGCCCCCATTATGTTATGTGAACGCCCCGACATCATGTTATGCGAACGCCTGACATCATGTTATGCGAACGCCCGACATCATGTTGTGCATGTACTCAGATTTCAGAAGAGCTTTTCCAAGTCCGTAGATTGATATATAAACCCAATAAAGTTGTGTATTAACAAGAAAACTTGCCTGTAGGGTCTAGAAATGCCCACTTTCTTATATTTATGCATTTCAATGAATGTCACTCAGTAGAGTAACGTTTAAATCCTCCTATATCAAGTGTTGTAAATATGGTGTTGGGTTAGTTCACATGGCTGCTCGAAGCCCGGGTCTGAGGCCAGGGAGGGTGGGCCAGGTTCCTGTACCTCCACACACACACATCTGAACTCACTGTTTACATTGTCAACCATATACATCATGGCCCTGTGAAGTCCTGTTCTTGTTCATAATAAAATCTTAATAATAATAATGGAATCCACAAGACATCTGATGCACTAAATTAGGCAAGTTACCTATTTATTTATTTATAAATATGGTTACATTACGTTACATATGTAATTTAAATAACAGTTTCCTCTTACCTCCTAAGTTACCACTGTAGGTTTATTTAGTGTCCAGGTTTCAGTGTGAAGAATGAAAATTGAAGCTCCATAATGTTATGTCGCTTAACTGAAGCCATCGAGAAAACTGGCGTCTGTATTATAAAAGTTGATCAAACTGGCTCTAAATATTGGGTGAATTTGTTCTAAAATATTATAGCGAAGTGAATATGATAGCTAGAGAATGATTGGGAACATTATTTATTACTGAGTAACATTAGCCCCTAATTGCATTGTGAATTTAGAAGCTTGCCACCATGTGAGTAAAGGAACGGTTTACATATATTTGGTATTATGAAATGAAATATGTGTAAAAGTTGACTTTGTCAGAAATAAGGAATTTATTAAAAGACAGACTTGTGGTTCAGCTTTAGTATCTTCATGACACCCCTTTGAATTTGTTGCTTTGCTTAAAAGTAATGAATTATATGTGGGAGTTTTTCATCAGCACTAGTTTATTCATTCTTTTGATAATGCATAACTTGATATTGATAGAGCTATGAGGGAGAAAGATAATGTGAAGTTAAGAAATGGTATAAAATGCAAAATCTGGTGAAATATTTACAATACAACTCCCATTTTGGGCCATGAAGATTCAATGTGTAGTCTAATATTAGCTGATTTCTTGTTTCACAGGACAAACACCATCAAAAGCTGGCACCATGCTTGATGCATCATTAAGTTGAAGAGGAAGACAGGCACACAGGTGACCCCCATCAGCGTTCTGCGAAAACGTAAGAATAATTGACATCTCTGTGGAGATATTTTGATACCTTTCAGATGGATTTTGACACATTTAGGTTGTGATGTCTTCATGTCTGATACAGATACATTATTTTAAAAGGAATGGAAGAGGCACACTTGCTATATTTGTAATATGAGGTTTGTAAAGTAGAGAGGATGTTATAGTGATATCAGTTATGTTCATTGATTTAAGAGGTGGAATCATAGAACTGTCAAAGGAAAAAGGAACATCATGAGGAATTTTGATAGAGAGATGGGCAGCAACTGGGACCTTGAGGTATTAAACTTAACTAGGTATTGTTTACCTCACTGAGATTTCTTGTAAAAGTTTATTGAGGAATTTTTTTGAGACGATGCAGGTCAAGTAAGAGAAGAATGAGCAGAATAGTAGGATGTGGATGAATGCAATGTTGAATCTTCACCATATAAGTGCATTTGGTTATTTGCAAAAGAAAGATAATCATCGATAAAAAGGAAAAAAAGCATGTGAGAGAGAACAGAACCTGGAGGGACACAACTGTTCATGGAGAAAGGGGAGAGGCTAATCCATCAACAGCCATGGAGATAGATCAGCTAGAGAGGAAGCTAGATATGAGGGAGCAAAGTGAGAGAGGGAAGGCAGAAAAGTGAAACTAAAGAGATGAAACCCGATGCCACACCCTGTCAAAAGCTTTGAATACGTCAAGGGCAACTACAGAGGATTCCTCAGAATCTTTCAGGGATGGTGAACAGACGTTAGAAAGATAGGAAAGAATATCACTTTAAGTGTCATTATAGGACTTATGTTCCTCAAGGGATGCTCTCCATTCTCCCTAACCTGATTTCTGGTACATCCTGTTACCTTTGCTATCCATGGGATCATGGAAAGGTGCTTCTTTACATTGTGGAAAAAAAAGTTGCTTCAAGCAGATAAATTCTAGTAAAGACCAGAGCAAGTTTAAGGTACAGCAGTGAAGTGAGTGAGTGGTAAGGTTAGAGGAAGATAGGAATATGATGCATTGTTTCCAATTTTTTTAATACATACATATTTTGGGAAAATGAGTAGCAAAATGTGCAAATATTTGTGATGGTGTGTTGCTTATTTTCTATATAATGAAATGACAGACTTAAAAACATGTGGTTGTGTGGAAAAAATATTGATTAATACACTGTCAGCAATGATTTTAGCAGAGATGGAAGACTAGAAGTAGAGATACTAGGGAGAAATTTCAAAAGTAGATATGTTCACCAGTCATTTTTTTAATTCTGTTCCCGTTTATCTGAGGTGAATTTAGCACTTGTAGTCACATTGCTCATGCATATTCTCAGCTTATGGGGACAGAGTCATTCATGCTATCAGAGTGGTTTATAGCATTCACATGTACACACAGTCAGGTGATACTTATGTTTCCATTCACTCCTCAAGCATCACAAACAAAATTGCCTCCACATGTGATCAGCAGTTGGTTCCCAAATATTATTATCCAGAATACCCAGAGCCTTATGTTTAATACCGGATTTTAGTTTGTACTTTTGTCTTCTTCACCATATAATGTCAGTTGCACTGTTGTAAATCTTTACAAGTTTCTTATTTGTCATCCATTCTGCATGGTCATATCAGCATAGGCTTTCATTTATAGTACATGCCCTTTTTTAATGATTTACACTGTACATCTTTCACACATTTTATTCTTTATGCTATTCTATTAATCCCCACTTTACTCTGCAGGTTATTCATACTTTGATCTATCTGAACCATGCCACCTAGAATTTTAAATACATGATATACACATATTACTTGGAATAAGGATAAAAAGTAAGATAGAAGCCATCAGATACACAAAGTTTTGTAGTGATGTAACCCACAGCATTACATGCTTATGCAGGCAAAAACGAATGTAAGCAGTAAAGCTGATTTTCCTGAGAAGCTGGTATAAGGTAAAAACAGTAAACAGAGTAAGGAATGAAATGAGTGGAGGGTGGTAGTTTAGTAAGGGAATAGGTGGTATGGACTTGTCTAAAGATTGGGTATGTAGGAAATTACCAAATGTATTTATGAACGAGGTCAGTGGAAATAGAATTAGAGGAAAAGTGAGGTTGAAGGATGAAGTTTGTGGTCTGTCTTCATGGAAGAATTATATGAAATACTTTGAGATCATGGTGCATGTAAAAGGTTCTACATAAGCATTTCTTCTCTATATTAGGAGGAAACCCATGTTATACAAAGAGATGGATGGGTAAATTAGAAGTGCACCTTCTGTTTGGTTTACTTTTTCATAATATGTATAAAGCTCTCAAAGTCTCCAGCCCTTCTGTTGCCTAATGTTTCCACATTTTCATGTTTGATCTTCACTGATTGAATACCAAGAGGTAGAAATCAGATCATGTTCCTTGCATGTGTGTTTTCTAGTACCCTTTATGTAGCAGAGATGCATGTCTTATGTTGCATTCCTTTGTGATGACATAATGAAGACCTGAAAATACATTTTAACTTAGCTCCTGGTTTATTTGTTTATTACTACTACAGGACCAATTTCTATGAGAGTCCTGGTGCTACTCTAGACCCTTCTAAAGGCCTTTACAGCCTAAGGCTGCACTTCTTTCAGTTGCAAGAAAATTGAAACTCATGAGATTATCCTTGATGAGACTTTAGACATTACAGCATTATCAAAGATGACTTTTTGCTGGTTGTGTAAACTCAAGCAGGTAGAGTCTGATAACACCTCTTTCTTGGTTAAATCATGTATATAGGGATTGATAGCCTATTTTTTCTAATAGGCTGGAATTTATTAACTTAGAAATCAATCAGAGAAGGCAACACACGGACTGCATACCCCTCCTTGCTTGTTGACAACAAATGATTAAAACTGTTCTCTCAGATTTTAAATGTCGTTTCTTTCAGGGATAATTATGGATTGTGAAGTAAAGTGTTTGTTCTCCTGGGATACGCAGTTCAGTGCTGACTCTGCTGAATTTTGTCCTGTTGAATCATATCAAGACTATCTGGCAGTGGGCACTTATCAGCTAGCAGACCCAGAACAAACAGCAGAGACACATGGCCAAGATTTTCATGGGACTGCAGCTGAGGGAGTGAAGTCAAGTTTGGAGACCAGTGATATACCAAAAATAAGACTTGGTCGCTTGTATCTGATGAGGATGACTGAAGAGAAGGATCTTGTGTTAGTACAACAAATTGATATGCCAGCTATTTTGGATATGAAGTGGTGTCATCACAAGATACATGGGAATCCAGCTCTTGCCATTACTAATGCTTCTGGGCAATTACTTTTGTACAAATTAGAAACAATTACTAATGTAAAAGTAAAATTAGAATTTTGGTGCAAGTATGAAATAGATGAGAAAGACACCCTGGCTTTGTCACTTGATTGGTCAACTGGGAAAGCTGAAAATGAAAGTCCATTGGTTGTAATAAGTGATTCCAAAGGAAAAATAAATCTTTTGTGTCTTAGTTATCAAGAAATAAACTTAAGAGAAAGGTTTCTAGCTCATGAATTTGAAGCGTGGATCACAGCTTTTGATTACTGGAATCCAAACATCATATATACTGGAGGTGATGATTGTAAGTTTCGGGGATTTGATGCAAGAGATAGTCCAGCCAGCCCTATGTTCACAAACAAGATACACAATGCGGGAGTGACAAGCATCCATAGTAATGCAAACTCTGAATACCTTTTGGCAAGTGGCAGCTATGATGAAACTGTTAATTTGTGGGACACAAGAAAGTTGAAATTACCATACTCATCTGTAAAGCTTGGTGGTGGGATATGGCGTTTAAAATGGGAGCCACAGGGGAGAAACCTGTTGCTAGCAGCTTGTATGCACAATGGTTACCATGTTACAGATAATTCCACTTCTGAAATGCATATAGTAGCATCTTTCATGGAGCACAAAAGCCTAGCATATGGGGTGGACTGGTGGTCAGGTGCCAATGATTCAACAAGTGTCATTGCTTCTGCATCCTTTTACGACAATTTACTCTGTCTGTGGGAGTTTACAACAAAGTAAATAGTAAATTGTATTTGGTTATACTTGAGTTAATCTTCATTTGTTTCTGTGACATGTAAAATTTGTTTAAAATTGAATAATGAATGGCGTATTATTGTTATCTTTAGTTTGATTATAACCTTTTCATTGTACATTCATCCTGAAATGACATATCTCTATCTCATTATTGAACGGAAAAAAGAAATAGTATATCTTCCTCTGTATAGGTATGGGAGTGTGTTCGTTGGACAGGATAGACCCTGACTGGTAGCGCAGATCCTCCTCATTTACATGAGGATATAATGATTACAGTTTTTCTCTTGGGGTAATTTCTCTTTACATACACTTCAACACATTACTCACTTTATGATTTTTATCTGGCAAGATTGCACACATCCCCTGTGCATCATTTGCATATTTTTTACATAAATATATTTTTCATTCACATTTTTACATATTAACACAATATCTTTAGAAATTCAACTGCATTACAACCCACTCCAGCTGCCTTGCCACATTTCATCTTATGCAAGACTTTCACCATCTCTTCTCTTCACCAACCTAAAACCTACTCTTCATGACTTTCACTTCGCATACCACACTGACCCAAACACCCTATATCTACCATTCTATCATTAGATGCATTTAATATTCCTTCAAAATGTTCACTCCATCTCTACCTTCTACCACTTACCCATTTGCCTCTTTCACCATGTCCCCATTTGTTTTCTTGTTTTTCTATTTAATCCGCCCAAAACATCTTATTCTACCTCAAGTTTACTGGTACACTCTCACTCCAACTCTCAATTGCCCTCTTTTTCAATCCCTGCTGTTTTCTGATACACCTATTCATTTGCTCTCCTTCCCTGTAAGTACTGCCCATATACCCATATTTTTTCTTTCACTAGCAACTTTACTTCATCCCATACCACAATTTGTTGCCTTTTCTAATCTAACCACCTACCTTTTGCATGCCACAGGCACATCTCTCACATCCCAAAACAGTTTCCCCAAATACCTCTAGCTTCATTGACTCACCTTTTTCCATTCTGCACTCAATCTCTCCTGACATTTCACACAATTCTTTTTCCATTCTACACTCAATCTCTCCTGACATTTCTTCACACAAGTCTTTTTCCAAGCTCAATCTCGCATTCTTTTCTCTTTCCTGAAAACCTTTACAAATCTTCACCCTTGTCTCTATCAGGTAATGATCAGACATCCCACCAGCTGCTCCTCTCAGCACATTCATATCCAGAAGTCACTCTTTTGCACGCCCATCAGTTTTCATGTACTCCAATAATGCTTGCTAACCATCTCTCCTACTCGCATATTTATACTTGTATATGTCCCCTTTTTAAACCAGGTATTCCCAGTCATACATTCCTTTTTCAGCACACAACTCTGTTCACCATTTCCATTCACATTACTGAAGACCCCATGCCCCCACAACTGCCTTATGACTAACCTTCACATTTAAATCATCCATCACAGATACCCACTCTCTTGCTGATGCACTCATTCAGCTGGTCCCAAAACAGTTGCCTCTTATGGCTGGGTGCATAAGCACTTATAGTGACCCATCTCTAATCCATTTTCAGTTTTGTACACATCGGTCTGGAGCTCACCTCATTACACTCTTTCACACATTCCCAACACTCCTGCTTTAACAGTAATGCAACCTCGTCTTTAGCTCTCTCTCACTCTAACTCCTGACTTTACCCCAAGACCTTTCTAAACCATTCTCCATCCCCCCTTTAGCTTAGAGCTGTTTCACTCAGGGCTAGAACATCCACGTTCCTTTGCTCAAACTTACTACCTTTCTCTTTTTTCTTCTCATTTTGGTTACATCCACAATGAGAAGAAAGGAGTAAACATGGTTAAATTATTATCTGGGGGTAAACATGGCAACAAGGGGGACCATGGGAGCTTAAGTAAGCTGTAGGATGGATAAGGAGGCAAAAGTTCTGGGTACCTTGAATGTATCAAAAGAGGGCACTATCTGATAGACCCAAATAGGCATGTTTTGAAGTGGATGAGTGTTGAAAATGAAATGTTGAGGACAATATGTGATGCTGATTAGGCAAGAATTGATAGGTTTTAAAAGGTGTAGTAAAAAGGAAAGTATGGTTGAGCTGAAGAGCGTCTGCTGCAGTGGTTTGGACATATGGAGAAAATTAGTATGAAGTCAACCATAGGGTACATGTGTCAGTGTAGAAGAGAAGAGGAAGACCAAATTGGAGATGGAAGAATGGGGTGGAAAAGTTTTTGAGTACTCAGGCCTTGAATGTGCATAAGGATTTAAGGTGTATACAAGATACAGTGAATTGGAGCAGTGTGGTATAAAAGGGGTAAAGTGCTGTTAGTGGACTGAACCAGGATATATGAAGCAATCAAGGGAAACCATGAAGTGTCCTGTTAGGCTTAGTTGTGGATAAGGGGCTGTGGTTTCAGTGCACTACACATGACAGCTAGAGTCAGTGTGAACAAAAGAGGTTATTTCTTTGTTGCGGCAATACTTCACTAATGCTGGAAATGGCAAACACATATAGGAAAAACTCCATCACAGTCTAGCCTTCAAACACTACCTGATAATCAAGATTAGGTGAATAAAAATGCTTTTAATGTGCTAACCTTTTTAATAGATTTTTAATCCATATGCTGAGAATGTGAAAAATACACTGCTGCAGTAATCTTTCAGATTAGTTTTATACTAAGAAATTGGATACACAATTTAATAGCACATTAACAGACTTAACTAGGGAAAGAAATGAATATCTGTTAAAAAAAATTCCTTATAATATTATAGCTCCACTAAATCTGTTATCTGTACATTATATCTACAATATTCATTCACAGTTGCAAATATGCACATAAAAGAGAATAGTGTACCAATTATAGGTACAGGAAATAAAGTATTAAAAGAAATGATTCGCATCTTGCGTAATCATATAATAGCTTAAGTTAAAAGTTGTCAGAGCATGCTTTATAAGGAGCATGTAAAACAAGATCTATATCCAGGATACCACTTTGTCTTTTTGGCTCAAGTGTTAGTCACTACATTTACTACAATACAATGAGAAATGTAACAGTCATGAGTTCTGTTCCGACTATAATTATTTGTACAAAAAAAATCACGAGAAGCTTCAGTACTTCATACTAGAAATCTAAATTTTCTGGAACGGGAATCTTTGCCACTTCATAGAAGACTCTGAAAGTAAACAATATAAATGAGACAAAAAATTTCCAAACACACACATGGCAAACCACTTTAAATATTGTTCATTATGTCACTAGGAGGAGGTAGAATGCCAAGGGCATGAAAGAGAGACTGGAAGGATGTTGTGAATTACAAACCGGTCTCTTTGTCAAGGTTGGCAAGTAAAGTGCAGGAAAACATAATCAAAAAGTAAAACCAAAGGAAGGAAGTCAACACAGCTCAGATTTATGCCATACCCTAAATGCTTTGAAAATGTCAAAGGCTACAACAAAAGTTGCACCAACATCCCAGAGAAAAGGAAGGCTAGAAGAGTCACATAAGAGAAAACATCACAAGTAGAATTAGCACTGCAAAATCCATACTTGTGATATGAGAAAAGGGAATGGGATCCTAAATGTTTACGAAAGTGAGTGTTAAGGCGAGCTTCAAAGACTTTAAAGAGCAATAGGGCAAGAATCAGAGGGATTAGAGTGGTCTCCTTAGGGTAGGCTGTATCAAGGCATTCTAGACAAGGCGAAATAGAAATCTGCATGGATCAGAGCTTGCTCAAATGCACACTCCTTTAGGACTCAAGTAGTTATGCCATCTGAGCCATATACCTTAACCACCATAGGGTGATATAATACAAGCTCTCCCCTACTTATGACTTATGCGACTTATGACCTTCCGTACACATGACCAGAAGAAATTAAAATGATGAAATATGAACTAAAGGATCTTAAATAAAAGGTAAAATGAAACTACAGAATCATAAGCTGGATAATAAGAAATGAGATAATCATGATAGAAATTGAGTTGGATAAAAGAATGCTGTACATGTATAGGAATTCTACATGCCATGCTGACATATGTCCATTTTGAGATTTGACTGGCAGTCAGAACGGAACTCGGAGGCATGTTGGGTAGGGGTTGTACTTTAACAAATGGCATTAGTTCAATGGGAGGATATAATGGTAGATTAGATGAAAAATCACCCAAAGTTGAATAAGAGGAACATAAGGTACATCATGTTGGGAGAAAGGCTAAATTAGAGAAGGTACTGGGAATGTTTTTGGTTAAGGAAAAAAAAGATCTGTTTGCAAGTCATATCAGCCCACTTTTTGTAGGCGTGTGCTCAGTTCTACAAAGAACAGCATTACAGTAATTCTGAGCAGAAATGAAAGCAAAGTGGGTGTCAGGGGAAAGGAAGTTTCATGTCCCTGATGCAACAGGCATCAAAGCAGGAGCAATCAAACCATGACTTTGGGAAGAAAAATATAAAAGATGGGATATAAAATTTAATTTCAACCATGACAATCTCTGCTGTGTTCAAGCACAACATGACACAAGTCATACTGAACATTTTGAAATTCATCGTACCCACCTTGGAGGATAATTTTTTTTTTTACAATGAGTACAGCTCTAGTGAATATCCAACATCAATTAGTAGCTAATTTGGACTTTGGGGCACTAATTATGATGATATGATTCAGTGAATGTTGAACTGCTGGAATTGGGAAAGGAGACAAAGATGCATGAGTTAGCAAAAGTCAACAAACACGTAGTAGGACAAACTCAAATGGCTTGCAAAATTTAGATGTTGGTAAGGAAACAAAAGTGGATAATTTACCAGCTGTTTCTCAATGATAAGATTAAATATTTTCTTAATTTTTCATAAACCCATTTCTTGGGATCCCCCCCCCCCCCCCAATATCTATGCTTGGGGGTGAAGAGACAGAATATGTTATTTCTGCATATAAAATATTTATTTATATTTATTATACTTTGTTGCTGTCTCCCGCGTTAGCGAGGTAGCGCAAGGAAATAGACGAAAAAATGGCCGAACCCACCCACATACACATGCATATATATACACATCTACACACGCACATATACATACCTATACATCTCAACATATACATTTATATACACACAGACATATATATATATATATATATATATATATATATATATATATATATATATATATATATATATATATATACACACACACAATTCATACTGCCTAACCTAACCTTATTCATTCCTGTCGCCACTCCGCCACACATGAAATGAAAACCCCCTCCCCCACATGTGCGCGAGGTAGCGCTAGGAAAAGACAACAAAGGCCACATTCATTCACACTCAGTCTCTAGCTGTCATGTATGATGCACCGAAACCACAGCTCCCTTTCCACATCCAGGCCCCACAAAACTTTCCACTATAATACTCCATACAAAATTCTAAGCATTATAAAAGTAGGCTGTATACTAAAATACTCTATAAAAAGTTATAAGGAATGTGTGATACTGATGGTGTAACATACACTCAAGAGAGAGAGAGAGAGAGAGAGAGAGAGAGAGAGAGAGAGAGAGGATATCAGGCAGGATAAGCAATGATATCTGTCATATGTGTAAAGCCCTAAATGTATGATTTTGGCTCAAGAGGAAGCTCACAATGAGCGTAGAGAAAATAGTATATTTTGAATACCCACCATCACCTGGTACTTACTTGTGAGAGTATTTATTTCGAATAGTCTTAAGATGTTCTTTGGGTGGTTGACAGATCATACTATGCAGCATGTGAACTATTGGGTAAAGGTCTTCCATTTGATAACCTGGAGAAACATATGAATTACAGCATGAGTACACTGATATGCCCTCAAATGAACCATATTTCTCATACACTGAGATGTTAGACCAATGGTATTTTGGAATGAGTAACATACCCTAAGAAAAATTCACATAACAGACTGTAGCTATTGAGTCAAAAGTCAAATGTCAATGAGTGGATAGACAAGGATAATGACACTACATAACACTGTGTACAAGCTGCAGGCATAAAACAGTATGGTAAATGTTATGTTATCTATATGTAAATGGGGTCAGGGACTTTCAAGGTGGGTACATTAATGTTATTTTTCCATAAAATTAGAAGAATAAAAGTGTAGATACGGTATGGGTTCAGACTGTTTTATTGTTTTTCTGTTAACAGAACTCTTCTGTGATAAAGAAAACTTACACTTTTTAATAAAGTCACTCTTCTTTCATACTTGTTTGCTGTTTCCTATTTTAATGAGGTGGCACCACGAACAAGCTAAAAAGAGGGCGTCATTTGCTAACATCTATTTTCTAGTTGTCATGTGTAATGCACTGAAATCATACCACCCTATCCAGAAATAGGCCACACAAACTTACTGCTTCATATGCCCCAGTTCAGTCTACTAAAAGCATGTCACCCCCTCTCTACCATACCTCTCCAATTCACTTTATCCCATGCATGCTTTTTATCCTCCTGTGTTCAAGCCCAGAGCTCTCAAAATCTTTCATCTCCAATTTGGTTGCCCCCTTGTTCCCTTCACATCTGACACATATATCCTCTATGTCAACCTCTCTTCACTCATTCTCTTCACATGTCCAAACTATTTCTGCAAACCTTCAGCTCTCTCAACCACATGCTTCTTATCACAGCATTACTTATTTGATGAACTCTCCTTCCACCATATACTGTCCTCAAACAACTAACCTGCCTCTTCACAACTGCTGAACCTAATAACATTGATTTTATTCACACATACTCTCAACTTTGTACAATCTCCCAAACTCAGAAACCAACTAGTACTGAGAAATCTTTTTAGAGCATTAAAATTTTCTCACTTCATATATTACCTTAACACAGAAGATACGGGGTGTGCACCACTCCCATATCTCCATTGTCCTCAAAATTAAATTCAGCTACCATCAATAACTATAAACCTTCACCTCACACACACACAGCCACGAAGCACCTGTCTCGTATTTGTTAAGAACTCTAATAATCCTCTTACTCTTCTTCATGCCATATAATTTAGAATACCTGAATTTTTAGTAGTACATGCATACCTTTGTCTTTTCAGCATAACAGCCTCAAATAATTCATCCTTGTTGTTTAAAAAGCTCTTCAAGAGAAATTTCATATGACTTGATTTTTACCACAAACATCATAACTGCAACTATTCCCATTGCATAACATCCCAAAATATGTTTATACATAATTCTCCAACAGTTATAGACTTACCTGAGTAATATTGTAGTGTAGGGTTCCAAGCAGATTCCCCTCTAATTATTCTAGTCAAAAAGAGAGCTGCAGCAGCAAGAGCAGAATCTGGCAAATCTATCATTTCATAATCCATGAGGCTCATCTCTAGGATGTAGCGGGTAAAGGTGAGGTCCTCCATGCTCATCTTGGCACACTGTAGTTGAATCAAAGACAGTCACTTAATTGATGGGTGATTTGATTTTCTTTTAAAGTTAGCTGAGACAGCATGGGCAGCTGAGGTCCTAATCAAGGACATCACATTAATGCTATATATATTATTTTTTTTTATTATACTTTGTCGCTGTCTCCCGTGTTTGCGAGGTAGCGCAAGGAAACAGATGAAAGAAATGGCCCCCCCCCCCCATACACATGTATATACATACGTCCACACTCGCAAATATACATACCTACACAGCTTTCCATGGTTCACCCCAGACGCTTCACATGCCCTGATTCAATCCACTGACAGCACGTCAACCCCAGTATACCACATCGATCCAATTCACTCTATTCCTTGCCCTCCTTTCACCCTCCTGCATGTTCAGGCCCCGATCACACAAAATCTTTTTCACTCCATCTTTCCACCTCCAATTTGGTCTCCCACTTCTCGTTCCCTCCACCTCCGACACATATATCCTCTTGGTCAATCTTTCCTCACTCATTCTCTCCATGTGCCCAAACCATTTCAAAACACCCTCTTCTGCTCTCTCAACCATGCTCTTTTTATTTCCACACATCTCTCTTACCCTTACGTTACTTACTCGATCAAACCACCTCACACCACACATTGTCCTCAAACATCTCATTTCCAGCACATCCACCCTCCTGAGCACAACTCTATCCATAGCCCACACCTCGCAACCATACAACATTGTTGGAACCACTATTCCTTCAAACATACCCATTTTTGCTTTCCGAGATAATGTTCTCGACTTCCACACATTCTTCAAGGCTCCCAGGATTTTCACCCCCTCCCCCACCCTATGATCCACTTCCGCTTCCATGGTTCCATCCGCTGCCAGATCCACTCCCAGATATCTAAAACACTTTACTTCCTCCAGTTTTTCTCCATTCAAACTTACCTCCCAATTGACTTGACCCTCAACCCTACTGTACCTAATAACCTTGCTCTTATTCACATTTACTCTTAACTTTCTTTCACACACTTTACCAAACTCAGTCACCAGCTTCTGCAGTTTCTCACATGAATCAGCCACCAGCGCTGTATCATCAGCGAACAACAACTGACTCACTTCCCAAGCTCTCTCATCCACAACAGACTTCATACTTGCCCCTCTTTCCAAAACTCTTGCATTCACCTCCCTAACAACCTCATCCATAAACAAATTAAACAACCAAGGAGACATCACACACCCCTGCCGCAAACCTACATTCACTGAGAATTATATATATAAATAAATAAATATACACCCGAGGCTGATCCAGGTAACCATTTTATCAACCAACCCCCTAGGGGTGGATGAATAGCTGGGTTGACTGTGGACCGATGGCTGCAACTAGGATTTGAACCTAAGCACTCAACCCTGGGTGGCCCATGAATGCATTACAGTCAGGAACGCTAACCACTACACCATCTATTCAGTTTAATTCTTTGGTCATGAGAACATGAATGAAGTTATATAGCACCATAAAATATAATACTCAGAAGCTGTCAAAAAACATTTTTACATCCTGCACAGTTTGCGGCATCTCCCAACCAGGAAATGGCACCATGGTTCCATAAGGTGCTACTTCAATGCAGTGGTTTGCTGAAACTTCACTCATAAACAATGACTCATCCTAAATCTGCCATCCACACAGTGACTCATATGTGTTTCTCTTTTAACTTTGTTTTCACTGATATTTATGTGATTTATGGGCATTATGATATCATGATACGTTATATAAGTGTATGTTATACATATATTACAATGCATAAATAATACTAAATAATGCTAATGATACTACATAGCATTTATGATGCGAGTTTAAGTTAGCAACACAGAGTTGCCAAGCATACATGCAAATATAGCACTTTAATTTTGTTATGCTCTTTTCAGTTTAATCATCTTAAGCGTGTCTGTTAAGCTTTATCATGAATGAATATAGATATATTTTCATAACATCCAATGTTATTGATGGGTGCTAATTAGCTAGCATGTTGCTACTTGGCGCCCTTTTAAATATGGTTATTTTATTACACATGATCTAACAGCTTCTTATTCCAAAGTACCACTTAAATCCCATCTTTTTGAAACATAATGTATGTACATGTTAAATCATTTCTTCTCACCAAATATCCTATGAACTTCATTCTTTGTTTCTCCTCCTGATTCCCACTATGCTGTGTTACCACTTTCCTATGTATATGGTGTCTGCCAACCAACCTTTGTCATTTGCATATATTAAGTGATTTATCTCCAATGCCCTCCAAAACCCAATTATAGAAGTAATTAGGAAGATATAGAGATTATGTGATGTGAAGTCATAAGGAAGGTGTACAGATAAGTCACATATGGTAGTATGATCATATAGAATGTATGGTAGAGGAAAAGCAGGTTAAAAAAGATAAACACCTGTACATTTAACAAAGTACAAGGAAGAAAGGTTGGATCACAGAAGAGATGGATAGATGTACTAAGAGAATTTATGAGAGACAGGGAGTTGGTGTGAATGGAGATGTTGGCTTCTCTTGATGAATCACCGTGTAAAGTGAAAAAGAAGGAAGCTTTAATAAGTGCAAAGTCAAAGTTTCACTTTAACACACTGGTCAAAGATTAAGGATGCATGGAAGTGATGTGGAGGATGTATGTACCTGACACACACACATGGCACAAAAAAAAAAAAAAGAAATACTTTAAAAGAATGAAAAGAGAAGAGCCAAGTGAAAATTTTACCTATAATACTCAGTCCTCTGTTCTTGAAAATAAACAAATAAATAAAGATGGAGTAATGATTAAAGACGGAATCAGAAACAAGAACTAATATTGAAGAAAACACTAATGGCAGATGACATGATCATGACAGTAATGCTAAAAAGTGGCCCAGCCCTCCTCATATATTTTCCCCAACTCCAAAAACTCAAAAATCTATATATCTGTTGAAGATTTTGATGTTTTTTACTGTACTTGGTAGACTGCTTGACTACTGCTGGCAGTAACAAGTTAGCTGTGATTGAAGGAACTGCATGAAAGAACATGTACCTGGTTAATTTGGTAACATATGAACCAGCTAAAAAAGTTATGACCGATGATGCAGAAGTTGTATTAGTCCTAACTCATCATCTATATATCCAGCACTATCTACACACTCTGTGCTTTCCATGCACACTGATTCAACATACATTCAGTTAGAAAATAATACCCAGCTCAAATTCATGAATGAGACAGCAATTTGAGTAAAAAATACATACCCTGGCATATCTCCGTAGGAATCTATAGGAAAGGGGAATACCCAAATCATAACCTATTACTTGAAGAATCTTAATCTCCATTGAAAGCAGTTCCTTCCTCTTATAGGCATCATCACATATGTACAGGAAGTCGTCAACATAGGGTGGGGTCCTTTCCTGTCAAGTATACAAATTTCAAAACTGTAACTCCCAGAAATACTCTTACATATATACTCTTAACTCACATGACTTAGATTCAAACAAATTTTAAAGAATATATAATGCTGCCATTTATATAAAATACAGTTGAAACTTCACTTGGTGCATAACAACTTACATCAAATTTGCAGGCAATAAACATTGCTGTGGATCCAATTAGCTGAAGGACATCGCGCTTGATTATAACTTTTGAAAGATATAGATCTACAATTTTTACACCAAGGTACATTGTCTCATGATTCAGTTCAAATGATTCCTGCAAAAGGAAAGAAAATATCTTATAAATACAAACATGAAAACTGACAAATTTAGGTTTTGAAGCACAAAAAAACTTTCTCTCATGGATTGACCCTTTAAAGAAAGGTACTGCAATGATGTAACCCTTTGGATGCAATGATTGCATTTTACTGCATTTTTGCAGTCAGGAATGGTACCCTGAGGTGCGACCTAATTTTTAAATATGTTTCCTGTCACATCAACAATGAGTTGTTTTCTCAGAATACTCTCACCTCAATAACCTAACATGAAAGATTCTTTTTCGTGTGCCACATATTAGTCATGACATGGACAATACAACATCATTGTGAATGTTTATTGTATACAGGAATGCATGACATGGACAATACATCACTGAATGTTTACTGTATATAGGAATGCTCTAAGCAACAAAATATGGAATTATTCTTACAATACTTCCGATTATTTCTTGATGTTTTGTGGTATTGGTGTACAGCTGTCTGTCACTTTATCCCTCAACCCCCACATTCTTTACAGAACATCATGAACCATGATTAATGTTAAGCAGCTGGGATAGGAATGGAATTGGTGCACAATCCTTCCTTGGCATCTTATTTTTCTGATTCACACTGTGTCACTTTCTCTAGGTTTTGAGACTATTTGTAAAAGAAGAGATAAGAGCTGTTTCATTCACTTTGCATATAATGAAACATAAAATTGGAAATAGATTATATAAGGTTAGAACCATATTACATACAGTTAATTTGTACAGATTTTTTTTTTTACTTTGTATCATGTTAAAACAACCCTAATCTAATCTGAACCAACCTAACTTAATTCATAACCCTTATTTTATGATGAATTTTCACATAAATGGAAACATACAAAAGTGGCTGATATTCTGAATTACAAAGTCAGGAATGAACTATTTTGATATAAACATGCTTCTGAACTAGTTTTGTCATGACTGTAATTTTACTAGGCAACTATGATAGTTTTGAAAATGATTGTTTTTAGTTTTATAAAATCATATTTTCCCCGTTTAGTATGACAGCCAAAAATTCAAAGGCAAGATTTGGAAACAATGCTTTTCTTATGATAATAATGTAATAAAACCGTTAAGAATAGCAATTTCGTTTTGGTTACAAATTTATTCCTTTAAAGAATGACCTTGAAATTTTATGCTGCACCCAAAGAATTAAATCAATACATAAAATTCTTCAGCATATGTACTAGCATATGACAAAGAGGATAAATGTTTCAGAACTGGAGTGGGCCAAGAGAAGGAGAAAGCATATTGGAGATGGAAGGATGGAATGAATAAGGTTTTGAGTGTTAGCAATCTGACCAGGAGAATGAGACATGCATGAGACAGAGTGAATTAGGGTGATGTGGTATTAAGGAGGTGACATACTGTCAATAGACTGAACCAGGGAATATGTGGCAGTCAGAGGAAACCACAGATATGTCTGTGGGGTGCGAATGTGTATAATGGGATGTGGTTTCGGTGAATTACACACGACATACAGAGGATGTGGGCAAATGAAACCTTTTCTTCTTCTTTTCTTAGCACTGCCTGACCAACTGAAGAAAGAGCAAACAAGTATATAAAAAAGTGCCAAAAACTCACATCAGGTATCCTAAGGGCATTACATCGTTTAAAAGAAACTTAAGAAGACTGCTGCATCTGGAATTGGGCAAATTACTTATTGAGTGAATTTAGTCTGACAATCTTGTTTCTACTTATTGACTAATACAGCATCTACATGACTAAGAACAGGCATTTCTTTGAGACAAACAATGAAACTATTTAGAAGTTAATCATCTTACCTGTACTTCAACCATCCAATCAATCAAAATAGCTCTCATGCTTCTGGATACATCTGGTTGTCGGTCAATGTACTTGTCAATGGGGAAAACTTTCTAAAAAGAAAAAGAAGGCAATTTATATGTGGTTAGTGGACATTCCTAAGGTTTGTAGTTCTAACATTATTCAGGCTGAAGGTGAGGACAACAGCACAGTATAGAATTCACAGTTGTCACAAGATTACAGTCACACTTTGGAGTGAAAAATAATGTTGAGTAATTGAGTGTGAAGATTTGAAGATTGTGTGTTAATAATGCCATCAGGAAATGTTTTCAAGAATATTTTTTTTCCATTATACTTAATCACTGTTTCCTGCATCAAAGAGTTAGCTCCAGGAAACAGATGAGGAATGGCACATCCACTCAAATACACACATATATACATAAATGCCCATACATGCACATATACATATCAACACATACATACACAGACATATATTCTTTCTTTCTTTCTTTCATACTATTAGCCATTTCCCGCATTAGAAAGGTAGCGTTAAGAACAGAGGACTGGACCTTTGAGGGAATATCCTCACTTGGCCCCCTTCTCTGTTCCTTCTTTTGTGAAAAAAAAAAAAAAAAAAAAAAAAAAAAAAAAAATTTAAAGGGGGGAGGATTTCCAGCCCCCCCGCTCCCTTCCCTTTTAGTTGCCTTCTACGACATGCAGGGAATACGTGGGAAGTATTCTTTCTCCCCTATCTCCAGGGATAAGATATATATATATATATATATATATATATATATATATATATATATATATATATATATATATATATATATATATATATATATATATATATATTTTTTTTTTACTTTGTCGCTGTCTCCCGCGTTTGCGAGGTAGCGCAAGGAAACAGACGAAAGAAATGGCCCAACCCCCCCCCATACACATGTACATACACACGTCCACACACGCAAATATACATACCTACACAGCTTTCCATGGTTTACCCCAGACGCTTCACATGCCTTGATTCAATCCACTGACAGCACGTCAACCCCTGTATACCACATCGCTCCAATTCACTCTATTCCTTGCCCTCCTTTCACCCTCCTGCATGTTCAGGCCCCGATCACACAAAATCCTTTTCACTCCATCTTTCCACCTCCAATTTGGTCTCCCTCTTCTCCTCGTTCCCTCCACCTCCGACACATATATCCTCTTGGTCAATCTTTCCTCACTCATTCTCTCCATGTGCCCAAACCATTTCAAAACACCCTCTTCTGCTCTCTCAACCACGCTCTTTTTATTTCCACACATCTCTCTTACCCTTACGTTACTTACTCGATCAAACCACCTCACACCACACATTGTCCTCAAACATCTCATTTCCAGCACATCCATCCTCCTGCGCACAACTCTATCCATATCCCACGCCTCGCATCCATACAACATTGTTGGAACTACTATTCCTTCAAACATACCCATTTTTGCTTTCCGGGATAATGTTCTCGACTTCCACACATTTTTCAAGGCTCCCAAAATTTTCGCCCCCTCCCCCACCCTATGATCCACTTCCGCTTCCATGGTTCCATCCGCTGACAGATCCACTCCCAGATATCTAAAACACTTCACTTCCTCCAGTTTTTCTCCATTCAAACTCACCTCCCAATTGACTTGACCCTCAACCCTACTGTACCTAATAACCTTGCTCTTATATATATATATATATATATATATATATATATATATATATATATATATATATATATATATATATATATATATTTTTTTTTTTTTTTTTTTTTTTTTTTTATACTTTGTCGCTGTCTCCCGCGTTTGCGAGGTAGCGCAAGGAAACAGACGAAAGAAATGGCCCAACCCCCCCCCATACACATGTACATACACACGTCCACACACGCAAATATACATACCTACACAGCTTTCCATGGTTTACCCCAGACGCTTCACATGCCTTGATTCAATCCACTGACAGCACGTCAACCCCTGTATACCACATCGCTCCAATTCACTCTATTCCTTGCCCTCCTTTCACCCTCCTGCATGTTCAGGCCCCGATCACACAAAATCTTTTTCACTCCATCTTTCCACCTCCAATTTGGTCTCCCTCTTCTCCTCGTTCCCTCCACCTCCGACACATATATCCTCTTGGTCAATCTTTCCTCACTCATTCTCTCCATGTGCCCAAACCATTTCAAAACACCCTCTTCTGCTCTCTCAACCACGCTCTTTTTATTTCCACACATCTCTCTTACCCTTACGTTACTTACTCGATCAAACCACCTCACACCACACATTTTCCTCAAACATCTCATTTCCAGCACATCCATCCTCCTGCGCACATCTCTATCCATAGCCCACGCCTCGCAACCATACAACATTGTTGGTACCACTATTCCTTCAAACATACCCATTTTTGCTTTCCGAGATAATGTTCTCGACTTCCACACATTTTTCAAGGCTCCCAAAATTTTCGCCCCCTCCCCCACCCTATGATCCACTTCCGCTTCCATGGTTCCATCCGCTGCCAGATCCACTCCCAGATATCTAAAACACTTCACTTCCTCCAGTTTTTCTCCATTCAAACTCACCTCCCAATTGACTTGACCCTCACCCCTACTGTACCTAATAACCTTGCTCTTGTTCACATTTACTCTTAACTTTCTTCTTTCACACACTTTACCAAACTCAGTCACCAGCTTCAGCAATTTCTCACATGAATCAGCCACCAGAGCTGTATCATCAGCGAACAACAACTGACTCACTTCCCAAGCTCTCTCATCCCCAACAGACTTCATACTTGCCCCTCTTTCGAAAACTCTTGCATTCACCTCCCTAACAACCCCATCCATAAACAAATTAAACAACCATGGAGACATCACACACCCCTGCTGCAAACCTACATTCACTGAGAACCAATCACTTTCCTCTCTTCCTACATGTACACATGCCTTACATCCTCAATAAAAACTTTTCACTGCTTCTAACAACTTGCCTCCCACACCATATATTCTTAATACCTCTCACAGAGCATCTCTATCAACTCTATTATATGCCTTCTCCAGATCCATAAATGCTACATACAAATCCATTTGCTTTTCTAAGTATTTCTCACATACATTCTTCAAAGCAAACACCTGATCCACACATCCTCTACCACTTCTGAAACCACACTGCTCTTCCCAATCTGATGCTCTGTACATGCCTTCACCCTCTCAATCAATACCCCCCCATATAATTTACCAGGAATACTCAACAAACTTATACCTCTGTATATATTTTTTCTTTCTTTCATACTGTTCGCCATTTCCCGCCTCAGCGAGGTAGCGTTAAGAACAGAGGACTGGGCCTCTGAGGAAACATCCTCACCCGGCCCCCTTCCCTGTTCCTTCCTTTGAAAAAAAAAAAAAAAAAAAAAAAAAAAAAAAAAAAAAAAAAAAGAGGGGAAAATTTCCAGCCCACCCCACTCCCTTCCCTTTTAGTCGCCTTCTACAACACGCAGGGAATACGTGGGAAGTATTCTTTCTCCCCTATCCCCAGGGATATATATATATATATATATATATATTCTTTCTTTCTTTCAAACTATTCGCCATTTCCCGCATTAGCGAGGTAGCGTTAAGAACAGAGGACTGGGCCTTTGAGGGAATACCCTCACCTGGCCCAATTCTCTGTTCCTTCTTTTGAAAAAAAAAAAAAAAAAAAAAAAAAAAAAAAAAAAAAAAAAAAACGAGAGGGGAGGATTTCCAGCCCCCCGCTCCCTCCCCTTTTAGTCGCCTTCTACGACACGCAGGGAATACGTGGGAAGTATTCTTAATCCCCTATCCCCAGGGATAATATATATATATATATATATTTTTTTTTTTATACTTTGTCGCTCTCCCCCGCGTTTGCGAGGTAGCGCAAGGAAACAGACGAAAGAAATGGCCCAACCCCCCCCCCCCATACACATGTACATACACACGTCCACACACGCAAATATACATACCTACACAGCTTTCCATGGTTTACCCCAGACGCTTCACATGCCCCGACTCAATCCACTGACAGCACGTCAACCCCTGTATACCACATCGCTCCAATTCACTCTATTCCTTGCCCTCCTTTCACCCTCCTGCATGTTCAGACCCCGATCACACAAAATCTTTTTCACTCCATCTTTCCACCTCCAATTTGGTCTCCCTCTTCTCGTTCCCTCCACCTCCGACACATATATCCTCTTGGTCAATCTTTCCTCACTCATTCTCTCCATGTGCCCAAACCATTTCAAAACACCCTCTTCTGCTCTCTCAACCACGCTCTTTTTATTTCCACACATCTCTCTTACCCTTACGTTACTTACTCGATCAAACCACCTCACACCACACATTTTCCTCAAACATCTCATTTCCAGTACATCCATCCTCCTGCGCACAACTCTATCCATAGCCCAAGCCTCGCAACCACACAACATTGTTGGAACCACTATTCCTTCAAACATACCCATTTTTTTCTTTCCGAGATAATGCTCTCGACTTCCACACATTCTTCAAGGCTCCCAGAATTTTCGCCCCCTCCCCCACCCTATGATCCACTTCCGCTTCCATGGCTCCATCCGCTGCCAGATCCACTCCCAGATATCTAAAACACTTTACTTCCTCCAGTTTTTCTCCATTCAAACTTACCTCCCAACTGACTTGACCCTCAACCCTACTGTACCTAATAACCTTGCTCTTATTCACATTTACTCTTAACTTTCTTCTTTCACACACTTTACCAAACTCAGTCACCAGCTTCTGCAGTTTCTCACATGAATCAGCCACCAGCGCTGTATCATCAGCGAACAACAACTGACTCACTTCCCAAGCTCTCTCATCCCCAACAGACTTCATACTTGCCCCTCTTTCCAAAACTCTTGCATTCACCTCCCTAACAACCCCATCCATAAACAAATTAAACAACCATGGAGACATCACACACCCCTGCCGCAAACCTACATTCACTGAGAACCAATCACTCTCCTCTCTTCCTACACGTACACATGCCTTACATCCTTGATAAAAACTTTTCACTGCTTCTAAGAACTTGCCTCCCACACCATATATTCTTAATACCTTCCACAGAGCATCTCTATCAACTCTATCATATGCCTTCTCCAGATCCATAAATGCTACGTACAAATCCATTTGCTTTTCTAAGTATTTCTCACATACATTCTTCAAAGCAAACACCTGATCCACACATCCTCTACCACTTCTGAAACCACACTGCTCTTCCCCAATCTGATATATATATATATATCCCAGGGGATTGGGGAGAAAGAATACTTCCTACGTATTCCCTGCGTGTCGTGGAAGGCAACTAAAAGGGGAGGGAGCGGGGGGCTGGAAATCCTCCCCTCTTGTTTTCTTTTTTTTAACTTTCCAAGAGAAGGAACAGAGAAGGGGGCCAGGTGAGGATATTCCCTCAGAGGCCCAGTCCTCTGTTCTTAACGCTACCTTGCTAATGCGGGAAATGGTGAGTAGTTTGAAAGAAAGATATATATGTTGTCTTTCCTGGCACTACCTTGCATTTGCACAGGGGATGCCATTTCATGTGTGGCAGGGTGGCAACAGAAATGGATGAAGGCAGCAAGTATGAATATGTACATGTGTATATATGTATATGTCTGTGTATGTATATGTATGCATACGTTGAAATGTATAGGTATGTATATACACGTGTATGTGGGTGCGTTGGACCATTCTTTCATCAGTTTCCTTGTGCTACACCTCTAACGCAGGAGACAGCAACCAAGTATAACAGCATACATATACATATTCATACTTGCTTGCCTTCATCCATTTCTGGCGCTTCCCCACCCCACAAGAAACAGCATTACTAACCCCTGCTTCAGTGAGGTAGCACCATGAAAACATAAAAATGACCACATTTGTTTACACTCAGTCTCTAGTTGTCACATGTAATGCACCAAAACCACAGCTCCCTATCCACAACCAGACCCCCACAGACCTTTCCATGGCTTACCCCAGACATTTCACATGCCCTGGTGATATATGAATAGTCAGTCACACTTAAAATTCTGTACTATCCTTTATAAATAACTGTAGGAGCATCAGGTAGTAGTCAGCAGAAACAATAGGTAGGAGCCTCTGCAAACACTGTGCTAGAGTTGCCCTCTGCCAGTGGCCTGTTAAAGGTGAGGAACTAAATGCTAATGAGCAGCAATGGAGATCACAAGTTATGGAAACTTGCCTAGGCCATCCCCTTGAAGGAGTTCCAACTGGATTAGACTTCAGAGATATAGATTGACAGACATAACTGTTGCCATTTCTCTGTCTTTTACTTTATTCCTACCTGTCACAAAGCAACTCTCACTTTTCATAGTCTCATTTCTTAACAATGTACTAGGAAGTAGCACTTGCTTTATGACAGTATCAACATGAAGAATTCTTTCACAAATCTTAATAGCATTATACTGCTAAGGTTGCATAAAAGAACTAAGCTTACGAGGAAAGATCCCTGCTATGTTCCTCTATTTTCTTTTTCTAAATGATAATACTGGATGGAGGGATTTCCAGACACCCCCCCATTCTACCCCTCTTAATCTTCTTTTAAAACACAGAAAATATATGAACGGTATTCTTTCTCCTATATCCACTGAGAATATATACTACGTGCAGCAAGGAAGTCTTAAAAGGAGAGTAAGGCATATGTATATGTGTCATGTATAACTTCGAAACAATAGTTTATCATCCATAGCCAAATCACACATACTGTTGTATGGTCTATCTTGACTGTTTCGAATGCCCTGGTTCAGCCTCCCATAAACCACAGCCATCCAATTTATTCTATCCTGCATGAATCCTCTCCATAATGTTCAGGTCCTAATGCTCCAAAGCTTACTTCACTCCATCCTTACATTTCCATCACAGTTTCCCCCACCCTCCTGCCCCCTCCTCCTCTGACATGCATGTCCTCTTAGTCAATCTTTTTTTCCCCCAATCAACCTTTCCATATATCAGAAACATTTCAGCATGTCCTGGTCAACTTTCTAAGGGAGACTGTGCATTCCACCACACATCCCTTACATCATTCCTTACATAATCAATCAGCCTCACACCACATAGCACCCTCTGTCATTTTGTTTACAGCAGGTCCACCTTCTTCCTTCCTTTTGTGTTCAAGGCTCACAACTCACATCCATAAAACATTGCTGGAACTACTATACCTTCAAATATACTCATATGTACAAGCAAGCCATGCCCACTTGATAGCCAAAATTTCACTAAGAATAACTATAATAGATACCAAGAAAGTAAGATTAATACATTCACCTGAATGCGATTTCAATTCTTTTACTAATCTCTCTATTCCAAAATATATATATAAGGTTACTTACCTCTCTTTCCCTGTAATAACTGAAAATGTCTGAAGCGTAAATGGAAACTGCAAAAGGGTCATTTTCCATCTCTTTGTCATAGTCATCCACTCCTTCTGGTATTTGAGGCAAAGCATCCACCACTGGTTTGACTGAAGGCTTCGGTATTAGAGGGCTAAGAAGACCAATAAAACTGCGATTAATCAAATATAAAATTATAATGTAATAGGTTTCAAATGGATAACATTACCCTCTGAAAATAATTTAATTCTATCTTTCTACCTATCAAACTATCGATATCTCTGGTCTCCATTCCCTCTGGGAACTCCCATAAAAGAGGTGGCTATTGCTAAAGTTTCTACTTATGCCTATCCTTACATGTCTCTCTTGCATACACAATTCCGTGCATTCTTTCACCATTTCTCTCCCTCCAGTGCTCCTCTACTTGCATAATTTATTTTTTGAGCAAGAATCCCTTCACTGGTTCGTGCTTACATATAGGATGCACATGACTTTCAACCAATGTTTATGAGTGCTACAGATTTCATTCTTGACCAATGTTTCATCTCTATACAAAATTTGTTATACTCACTTGTAATTACACCTTCCATAAACTCATTCACAATGCTATTCCATCTTATAACTGGATTCCTTTTAAAATTCAACTGCCTTTCCCATTTGCCTATACCATTCTGTTCACTATCTACTGCTACTGAACATTCCTATTGTTAAACTGTACAGTTTTTCCGACCAAGTTCCTTATTCATCACCTCTACTTTCAACCATGCTTGCTCTCAAAAATTTTAGCCAAACTAACTTTCTACATAGTAAATCCTCCAGCCACTGCTTCTCTTCATGCCTGCCAACCATAAACCCCACTCATCCACATATGTATGCCACTCTTATTTTAACCAGGTATTCCCTATCACTTGTCCTTTCTCAGCACAACTTCACCAGCTGTTCACCAAAAGGTGAGAGTAGATGGAACTAAGGGCTTGTAAGGAACGGAGGGTATTTAAAGAAGCTGTGCTTTAATGTGTAGAAGTGTGTGGCTTGTGGAATGTGGGATGCAAGAAAGGGTTGTGATTGGTGGGATGAGGCTGCAGAATTATTAGTAATGGAGGGAGAACCAGTCTAAAACTTACACACTATTACATCCAACATCATTACACTGTATAGAGGCTTTGGACATAATACCTTCCCTCAGAGGCAGTCACATATGCAGCAGAGTCATCTAGATCTGCTTTGTTCAATTCTTGGGAAACAATGGTATCTTGAGAACTGGGAAGAGAGTCACAGAATGATACTTCATTTGCTTCTTCTGTCTTTGTCACTGCAGCTGGCTCTGGTGCTATAACCTTCAAGGATATAGCCTGGACAGTACTTTTATTGGGGGGTTTCACTGTCTTGAGTAAGGACTTTGTAGATCCACTACGCACCAATCTTCCTCTCTGAGTTGCAACCTTTTTACCATCATTTACTTTCTTTTCAATTGCCTGTGGTTAAGAATATCAAGTTAGAAAAATATCCATAATAAATTGATACTACTCTATTATACAGATTATTAACTCCATTCCCATTTGTATGTGGAAAATCAAGTACATACAACTTCATAGTTCACTCACAGTAATCCTCAGCTTATGTCCAGTGAGCTAGAAGAAACAGAAGCCTTTACAATGATAAAAATCCTTCATAATCTTTCTAAAAGCCCATTAAAACATCTCCAACCCTCACACGTATTTCCACAGCACACGATGAAAATTAATTTTTCAGGGATCTTCATCACAAAAAAATCTAGCCCTACACAATTCATTCAATGCAGCTGTTTTTGTCTTTTGCAGTATACATCATCCTGTAACTTCAGCTACACTTCAGGCAACATTTTCACCAAACATCTGAGTTCTACATAGCCCTACCACTTTAACAGGCTTTCATCCATACCTCTTTCTGATGTCTCCCCACTAAAAATCCATGTCACATCCCAGTTCTTTGAATATTTTGTTAGTTACCAGGACCTATGAAACTAAGTTTTCAAACCCATACGATGAAGCTGGGAAAAGCCCTTTCCCATGCAAGCTTCTATCTATCAATATTTCTGATGCCCCTTTCCTTTGGAAACTCTCTCTTAAGGGGGTGACCATGACAAAAGTGTCTCCATAACTGGTAAACTCAAGTAGCTTTCCCTTTCCAGGCCACTGGCAGAAGGCAATTCTAGTGCAGTGCTTCCAGAGGTTCCTATCTAACGTTCCTGCCAACCACTACTACCTTTCAACCTACTACTTCTACCAAATACTCCTACCTAGTGTTTCTACATAATACGTCTACCTAATGTTTCTACCTAATGCTCCTGGCTAATGTTCCCAACTACCACTTACTGCTAAAAGGTAGGGCTAGAGCATAGCACTAACTGTGGGAAAATCTAGAGTTACAAAGAATGAGTTGTGTAAGTTAAATGTTGTTAAGTGTTACGCTAGACAAAGAAGGACTGTATGTTTGTAAGCAGATTGAAAGGGTTGGAAAGAATACCCATATGAGAAGTTAACAGGTTAAAGACTAGTAGCACCTTCCACATGGTCTTTCTTTCAAGCCTATCATATACTTTCTCCAAATCAATTAAACAATATACAGTTCATTCTCTTTCTCAAAGAACATCTCACTTAAATCTCTTAGAGTAAACATCTTTTACCTTACCAGAAGCCACACTGCTACTCCCTAATCAGATGGTCTATACATGCCACCATAACCTATGTCACCATTCCCTCATACACCTATCTTACTAAGTGTACTACCTCTGTAACTGAGCATTCCTTGTGTCCCCTTGCATTCTACCAGTCCTCAGGCACCTCACCTTGGGCTATACAAATAAGGAGCAGCCTGGCTAATAAAAAAAAAAAAGGCATACTCACTATTTTAAAAAAATGCAACTGCAGTCCCATCTACCCCTACCACTTTGCCCAACTTAATATTAAGTATTTTTTCATGAAAGGTTTCACTACCTCCTTTCTTTTCACAAAACCACTTAAGAAGATTCTCTTGCTTTGAACACCAACCTTTCTGATGCACACCACATCTTGTGCTCAATAAATAAATTTCATTTCACAGCTGATGCTGCAGTCATCCGTGACACAAATTAATAAATTTCTGAGCGTATTATTAGACTTAACAGACAATATCTGGTACAGTATATCAGTTACCAAAGTACAGAAAAAATATACTTACATTTGTAAGATCACCAAAAGCAGATCTCTTTTTTGTTGCCTTTTCATCCTCAGGAGCCACATCAGCCTTGCGTTTCAGTCCCAACACTTTGTTTGTGGTATCACGAAGAAAGCTTGTGGAGTTATTCTTCCTTGGCAATGGTGGACAATTTGAGTTTTCATTGTGAATCTTCAAGCCTGATGTAATCTTGTTGCCTTGTTTATTTACTAATCCTTGAGTGTTTGGACGTGAGGCCATCTTAAAACCTTAAGAAGACATATGTTATGCAGTTTACAGGTAACATTCCTCTTAAAGACTAACCATGCACATTCACCCCAAATAGAATCTATATATATATATAAAAAAAAAAAAAAGCAAGGAAGTTATCATTAACCCTTGCAATATGAGAAGTGGATATTTCAACTTTAATATTAAAAGATGTTTGGTATGACATGCAGATTTACCTCATGGTTATAAAAAAAATTTTCCTCTGTATCAAATGGGAATACCTTCACATCCTTGAAACCCCTATGACTTCTTCATGTATGCTGCCATCTGTTAGCAAAACAGCAACCAGTGGATGTGTTGACATGAGAAAGCAGAAGAGGGTGAGTTGAAATGGTTTGGACATATGGAGAGAATCAGTGAGGAAAGGTTGACAGAGGATATATGTGTCAGAAGTGGAGGGAACAAGGAGAATTGGGAGAATAAACTGGAGATGGAAGGATGGACTGAAAAAGATTTTGAGCAATCAGAGCCTGAACATGGAAGAGGGTAAAGGACATACACAGAACAGAGGAAAATGAAACAATGGAGTCAACATCTGGGGTAAACCAAGGAAAAGTCTGAGAAGCTTGGACATGGATAGGGAGCTGTGGTTTCTGTGCATTACACATGACAGATTCAAGTATAGATATGGCCTTTCTTTGTCTGTTTCCTGGTGCTACCTCGTTGATGCAGGGGGTGACGATGCTGTTTCCTATGGGGCAGTGTAGTGCCAGGAATGGATGAAGGCAATAAGTTTGAATATGTACATGTGTATATATATATACATGCATATATATGTATATGTACATGTATGTGAGTGGATGTGTCTTTCTTCTGTTTCTTAGTGCTACCTCAATAATGTGGGAAATGGCAATAAAGTATGATACAAACATTTTATTTTTTTTATAATTTGTGGCTGCCTCCCGTGTCAGCAAGGTAGCACAATGAAACTGACAAAAGAACGGCCCAATTCACCCACAAACACATGTATAAGGGTGAATACACGACCACACACGCACATATACATACCTATACATTTCAACATATACATATATATACATACACTTATATACACATTCACATAACTCATACTTGCTATCTTCATTCATTCCCGTCGCCACCCTGCCACACATGAAAAGACAACCTCCCCCCGCACGCGTGTGAGGTAGCGCTAGGAAAAGACAGCAAAGGCCACATGCGTTCACACTCAGTCTCTAGCTGTCATGTATAATGCACCAAAACCACAGCTCCCTTTCCAGGCCCCACAAAACTTTCCATGGTTTACCCCAGACACTTCACATGCCCTGGTTCAAAACACTGACAGCATGTTGACCCTGATATACCACATCGTTCCAATTCACTCTATTCCTTACATGCCTTTCACCCTCCTGCATGTTCAGGCCCCGATCGCTCAAAATCTTTTTCATTCCATCTTTCCACCTCCAATTTGGCCTCCCAATTCTCCTCGTTCCCTCTATCTCTGACACACATATCCTTTTGGTCAATCTTTCCTCACTCATTCTCTCCATGTGACCAAACCATTTCAAAACACCCTCTTCTGCTCTCTCATGTAAGCACATCCACTGGTATTTTATTCTCCTCCTGGACCCATCAGATCATCTAACTACCTCATTGTGAAAAGACTTGACAAATAATGAATACTACTGAGTAAAAATAAGATATGTCAAACACATTATAGCTAAAGATACACAGTAATGCATGACCCAAGTTTTGTCACTCATGTTCTTTGAGAGTATTTTTATGAAAACTTGTGCCAAGTATGACAATAAAATGCAGTCCTCACACTGCATATATATATATATATATATATATATATATATATATATATATATATATATATATATAGTCTATTGCTCAGTTGTTCATAGTTAATATTTTTTGTTTCAAGGACTAAATTATTATTATTAGGTGTTCTGAATGAGAAATGGAATTCATATCTCTGAGGATGTTTATGAAATGGTTTATTTAGAGAATCATCTTTAAGTTCTCAACCATGGTGTACCAGGAAGGCCATGATAAACTCGATCTACAAGTTTTATGGTTTCCGCACATTATCTTCTCATATCTAGAATATATATAAATATATATATAGAAGTAAAATATAATTCATTGTATAACTACACATAAGCAAAATAACATCATCATGCACCTTCACCATAAAACATTTGAAAATCCCAAATCGGTTTTACTGTCAAGATGAAAACCACAACCACACTGCTTTATAATCCGGAAATTCCCTAAACTTACAATCATTACCTTGTTAGTGTTTCAAATAAAATGAGAGCATGTTTACTCTCACATCAGTCCACTCCACTGGGTATCAGTATTCACCTAATCCCAAGAGGAAAAGATATATGTATATCGCAGGAATTGCGAGGTTCAGCTGCCACAGTAAACAAACACGTATACCCACAAGACACCAACAGTTTTATATAAATACTGAAGAAAACACAAGGTTTATCTGAAATTTACGTACTTCCAAAGATGTACTATACCTTGATACATACTTCTATCCTAGTTTATCGCATGAGAGCACTTACTAGTTAGTATCTTTTTAAAATATTAAAATCATCAGGACACCAACACTTCAAATTTGGTGACGCTAACTCCGACTCGACGCTGATTCGCCAGGCGAGTCTGGTGACGACCAATCACAACTCCCTTTTCCTCCCGTGTTCAAATGAGCAAAGGTAAAATGTACATTTAGAACATGTATTTGATAATCTATTTGCAGGTCAATTATCTAAAAAAAAAAAAAATAAAAATCCTTTACTACAGATGTAAACTGGAAAGCACTTTCAACACAAGTAAATGATTTACGCGAAAATTAAATGGACATCGCGACAATGGACATTTAATAAGAATTCGTTTTATTAAATGACTCAAATGAATTGCAAGATCATCTACATTTTTTTAAATTGCACTTGCTTTAAGACGATTCTCTAAATAAACCATTTCATAAACATCCTTGGAGATGTGAATTCCATTTCTCATTCAGAACACCTAATAACAATAATTATTTAGTCTTTGAAACAGACAAAAAATATCAACTTTACGAAGAAGTGAACAATAGACTATATATATATATATATATATATATATATATATATATATATATATATATATATTTTTTTTTTTTTTTTTTTTTTTTTTTCAAACTATTCGCCATTTCCCGCGTTAGCGAGGTAGCGTTAAGAACAGAGAACTGGGCCACTGAGGGAATATCCTCACCTGGCCCCCTTCTCTGTTCCTTCTTTTGGAAAATTAAAAAAAAATTGAGAGGGGAGGATTTCCAGCCCCCCCGCTCCCTCCCCTTTGAGTCGCCTTCTACGACACGCAGGGAATACGTGGGAAGTATTCTTTCTCCCCTATCCCCAGGGATATATATATATATATATATATATATATATATATATATATATATATATATATATATATATATATATATATATAATTTGTCGCTGTCTCCCGCGTTTGCGAGGTAGCGCAAGGAAACAGACGAAAGAAATGGCCCAACCCACCCCCATACACATGTATATACATACGTCCACACACGCAAGTATACATACCTACACAGCTTTCCATGGTTTACCCCAGACGCTTCACATGCCTTGATTCAATCCACTGACAGCACGTCAACCCCGGTATACCACATCGATCCAATTCACTATATTCCTTGCCCTCCTTTCACCCTCCTGCATGTTCAGGCCCCGATCACACAAAATCTTTTTCACTCCATCTTTCCACCTCCAATTTGGTCTCCCTCTTCTCCTCGTTCCCTCCACCTTCGACACATATATCCTCTTGGTCAATCTTTCCTCACTCATTCTCTCCATGTGCCCAAACCATTTCAAAACACCCTCTTCTGCTCTATCAACCACGCTCTTTTTATTTCCACACATCTCTCTTACCCTTACGTTACTTACTCGATCAAACCACCTCACACCACACATTGTCCTCAAACATCTCATTTCCAGCACATCCATCCTCCTGCGCACAACTCTATCCATAGCCCACGCCTCGCAACCATACAACATTGTTGGAACCACTATTCCTTCAAACATACCCATTTTTGCTTTCCGAGATAATGTTCTCGACTTCCACACATTCCTCAAGGCTCCCAGGATTTTCGCCCCCTCCCCCACCCTATGATCCACTTCCGCTTCCATGGTTCCATCCGCTGCCAGATCCACTCCCAGATATCTAAAACACTTTACTTCCTCCAGTTTTTCTCCATTCAAACTTACCTCCCAATTGACTTGACCCTCACCCCTACTGTACCTAATTACCTTGCTCTTATTCACATTTACTCTTAACTTTCTTCTTTCACACACTTTACCAAACTCAGTCACCAGCTTCTGCAGTTTCTCACATGAATCAGCCACCAGCGCTGTATCATCAGCGAACAACAACTGACTCACTTCCCAAGCTCTCTCATCCCCAACAGACTTCATACTTGCCCCTCTTTCCAAAACTTGCATTCACCTCCCTAACAACCCCATCCATAAACAAATTAAACAACCATGGAGACATCACACACCCCTGCCGCAAACCTACATTCACTGAGAACCAATCACTTTCCTCTCTTCCTACATGTACACATGCCTTACATCCTCGATAAAAACTTTTCACTGCTTCTAACAACTTGCCTCCCACACCATATATTCTCAATACCTTCCACAGAGCATCTCTATCAACTCTGTATCATATGCCTTCTCCAGATCCATAAATGCTACATACAAATCCATTTGCTTTTCTAAGTATTTCTCACATACATTCTTCAAAGCAAACACCTGATCCACACATCCTCTACCACTTCTGAAACCACACTGCTCTTCCCCAATCTGATGCTCTGTACATGCCTTCACCCTCTCAATCAATACCCTCCCATATAATTTACCAGGAATACTCAACAAACTTATACCTCTGTAATTTGAGCACTCACTCTTATCCCCTTTGCCTTTGTACAATGGCACTATGCACGCATTCCGCCAATCCTCAGGCACCTCACCATGAGTCATACATACATTAAATAACCTTACCAACCAGTCAATAATACAGTCACCCCCTTTTTTAATAAATTCCACTGCAATACCATCCAAACCTGCTGCCTTGCCAGCTTTCATCTTCTGCAAAGCTTTTACTACGTCTTCTCTGTTTACCAAATCATTTTCCCTAACCCTCTCACTTTGCACACCACCTCGACCAAAACACCCTATATCTGCCACTCTATCATCAAACACATTCAACAAACCTTCAAAATACTCACTCCATCTCCTTCTCACATCACCACTACTTGTTATCAGCAAGGTTATTGCCATGAGTGGCGAGTTGGCGACCAAAATGGATGAAGGCAGCAAGTATAAATATGTGCACGTTTATATATGTAAATGTCTGTGTATGTATATGTATGTATACGTTGAAATGTATATATGTGTGTATGGGCGTTTAAGTATATAGATGTGAATGTGAGTGGGTTGGGCCATTCCTCGTCTGCTTCCTTGCACTACCTCGCTGAAGCGGGAGACTGCAATTGTGCATATATATATATATATATATATATATATATATATATGAACAAAGGCAAAGGGGATAAGAGTGAGTGCTCAAATTACAGAGGTATAAGTTTGTTGAGTATTCCTGGCAAATTATATGGGAGGGTATTGATTGAGATGGTGAAGGCATGTACAGAGCATCAGATTGGGGAAGAGCAGTGTCGTTTCAGAAGTGGTAGAGGATGTGTGGATCAGGTGTTTGCTTTGAAGAATGTATGTGAGAAACACTTAGAAAAGCAAATGGATTTGTATGTAGCATTTATGGATCTGGAGAAGGCATATGATAGAGTTGATAGAGATGCTCTGTGGAAGGTATTAAGAATATATGGTGTGGGAGGCAAGTTGTTAGAAGCAGTGAAAAGTTTTTATCGAGGATGTAAGGCATGTGTACGTGTAGGAAGAGAGGAAAGTGATTGGTTCTCAGTGAATGTAGGTTTGCGGCAGGGGTGTGTGATGTCTCCATGGTTGTTTAATTTGTTTATGGATGGGGTTGTTAGGGAGGTGAATGCAAGAGTTTTGGAAAGAGGGGCAAGTATGAAGTCTGTTGGGGATGAGAGAGCTTGGGAAGTGAGTCAGTTGTTGTTCGCTGATGATACAGCGCTGGTGGCTGATTCATGTGAGAAACTGCAGAAGCTGGTGACTGAGTTTGGTAAAGTATGTGAAAGAAGATAGTTAAGAGTAAATGTGAATAAGAGCAAGGTTATTAGGTACAGTAGGGTTGAGGGTCAATTCAATTGGGAGGTGAGTTTGAATGGAGAAAAACTGGAGGAAGTGAAGTGTTTTAGATATCTGGGAGTGGATCTGGCAGCGGATGGAACCATGGAAGCGAAAGTGGATCATAGGGTGGGGGAGGGGGCGAAAATTCTGGGAGCCTTGAAGAATGTGTGGAAGTCGAGAACATTATCTCGGAAAGCAAAAATGGGTATGTTTGAAGGAATAGTGGTTCCAACAATGTTGTATGGTTGCGAGGCGTGGACTATGGATAGAGTTGTGCGCAGGAGGATGGATGTGCTGGAAATGAGATGTTTGAGGACAATGTGTGGTGTGAGGTGGTTTGATCGAGTAAGTAACGTAAGGGTAAGAGAGATGTGTGGAAATAAAAAGAGCGTGGTTGAGAGAGCAGAAGAGGGTGTTTTGAAATGGTTTGGTCACATGGAGAGAATGAGTGAGGAAAGATTTACCAAGAGGATATATGTGTCGGAGGTGGAGGGAACGAGGAGAAGAGGGAGACCAAATTGGAGGTGGAAAGATGGAGTGAAAAAGATTTTGTGATCGGGGCCTGAACATGCAGGAGGGTGAAAGGAGGGCAAAGAATAGAGTGAATTGGAGCGATGTGGTATACCGGGGTTGACGTGCTGTCAGTGGATTGAATCAAGGCATGTGTATGGGGGTGGGTTGGGCCATTTCTTTCGTCTGTTTCCTTGCGCTACCTCGCAAACGCGGGAGACAGAAAAAAAAAAAAAAATATATATATATATATATATATATATATTATTTATTATACTTTGTCACTGTCTCCCGCGTTAGCGAGGTAGCGCAAGGAAACAGACGAAAGAATGGACCAACCCACCCGAATACACATGCATATACATACACATCCACACACGCACATATACATACCTATACATTTCAATGTATACATATATATATATACTTATGCAGACATATACAAATATATACAGGTACATAATTCATACTTGCTGCCTTTATTCATTCCCGTCGCCACCCGGCAACACGTGAAATGACAACCCCCTTCCCCCGCATGTGCGTGGGGTAGCGCTAGGAAGAGAGAACAAAGGCCACATTTGTTCACACTCAGTCTCTAGCTGTCATGTATAATGCACCGAAACCACAGCTTCCTTTCCACATCTATGTTTTTTATACATATTCGCCATTTCCCGCGTTAAGAACAGAGGACTGAGCCTTAGAGAGTATATCCTCACTTGGCCCCCTTCTCTGTTCCTTCTTTTGGAAAATCAAAAATGGGAGGGGAGGATTTCCAGCACCCCTTCCCTCTTTTAGTCGCCTTTTACTATATATATATATATATCCCTGGGGATAGGAGAGAAAGAATACTTCCCACGTATTCCCTGCGTGTCGTAGAAGGCGACTAAAAGGGAAGGGAGCGGGGGGCTGGAAATCCTCCCCTCTCGGTTTTTTTTAATTTTCCAAAAGAAGGAACATAGAAAGGGGCCAGGTGAGGATATTCCCTCAGAGGCCCAGTCCTCTGTTCTTAACGCTACCTTGCTAATGCGGGAAATGGCGAATAGTTTGAAAGAAAAGAAAAAATATATGTTTGTGTGTTATGTGGGTGGATTGGGCCATTCCTCGTCTGTTTCTTTGCATTACTTCACTAATTGTACGAAAAAATTTATAAATAAATGCACATATACATATATACACATGTACATATTCATGCCTGCCTTCATCCACTCCTGGCATTACCCCGTCCCACAGGAAACAGCATTGCTGCCCTCCGCTTCAGCGAGGCAGCACCAAAAAAAACAGACAAAAAGGCCACATTTGTTCTCTAGCTGTTATTTGTAATGCACCAAAAGCACAGCTCCCTATCCACATCCAGGCCCCACAAACCTTTCCATGGTTTACCACAGACATTTCACATGCCCTGGATTAGTCCACTGACAGCACATCGACCCCAGTATACCAAATCATTCCAATTCACTCCATCCTTCCACCTCCAATTTGGTTTCCCGATTCTCCTTGTTCCCTCTACCTCTGACACATATATTCTCTGTCAGTCTTTCCTCATTCATTTTCTCCATGTGTCCAAACCCTTTCAACACACCCTCTTCTGCTCTCTCAACCACACTCTTTTTATTTGCACACATATCTCTTACCTTCCATTACTTAATCAATCAAACCCCCCTCGCACCACATACTGTCCTCAAACATTTCATTTCCAACAAAACTACCCTCCTCCGTACAACCCTATAGAAGGCGACTAAAGAGAGCAGGGGTGGAGGGGCTGGACCCCCCACTTCCTCATTCATTTTCTCCGTGTCCAAACCTTTCAACACACCATCTTCTGCTCTCTCAACCACACTCTTTTTATTTGCACACATATCTCTTACCTTCCATTACTTAATCAATCAAACCCCCCTCGCACCACATACTGTCCTCAAACATTTCATTTCCAACAAAACTACCCTCCTCCGTACAACCCTATAGAAGGCGACTAAAGAGAGCAGGGGTGGAGGGGCTGGACCCCCCACTTCCTTATATTCAGATTTCTAAAAAGGGAAACAGAATGTGTCAAGCAGGGAGTGTTCATCCTTCTCGAAGGCTCAGATTGGAGTGTCTGAATGTAACCAAGATGAGAAGAACGGAGAGATAGGTAGTATGTTTTAGGAAAGAAACCTGGATATTCTGGCTCTGAGTGAGATGCTCAAGGGTTTGAGAGTCTTGGGAGTAAAGTCAGGGGTTGGTGAGAGGAAAAGAGCTAACGAAGGAGTAGCAATACTCCTGAAGCAGTTGTGGGAGTATGTGATTAAGTGTAAGAAAATAAATTCTAGATTGATGTGGGGAAAACTAAAAGTGGATGGAGAGATGGGTGATTATTGGTGCTTATGCACCTGGTCATTAGAAGAATCATGAGAGGAAATTGTTTTGGGAGCAGCTGAGTGAGTGCGTTGGGAGCTTTGATGCATGAGACTGGGTCATAGTGATGGGTGATTTATATGTGAAGGTGAGTAGTTGAGGGTATAATTGGTGTACATGGGGTGTTCAGTGTTGTAAATGGAAATGAAGAGCTAGTGGATTTGTATGCTGAAAAAAGACTGGTGATTGGGAATACCTGGTTTAAAAAGAGAAAAATACATATGTATGTGAGTAGGAGAGGTGGTAAAGGGGTATTATTGGATTACGTGTTAATTGATAGGAGTGTAAAAGAGACTTTTGGATGTTAATGTGCTGAGAGGGGCAGCTGGAGGGATGTCTGATCACTCTTGTGGAGGCAAAAGTGAAGATTTGCAGAGGTTTTCTGAAAATGAGAGAATGTTGGGGAGAAGAGAGTGTTTAAAGTAAGCAAGCTTGGAAAGGAGACTTAAGTGAAGAAGTACCAGGAGAGATTGAGTGTAGAATGGCAAAAGGTGAGAGCAAATGATGTGAGGGGTGGGTGAGGAATGGGAATTGTTTACGGAGGCAGGGATGGCTTGTGTAAAAGATGCATGTGGTACGAGAAAGGTGGGAGGTGAGCAGATTAGAGAGTGTAGTAAGTGGTGGGATGAAGAGATAAAGCTCTTAGTAAAAGAGAAAAGAGGCGTTTGAACGACACTTGCTGGGAAGTAGTGCAAATGATCGGGAGATGTATAAAAGAAAGAGGCAGGAGGTCAAGAGAAAGGTGCAAGAGTTGAAAAAAAGGGCAAAAGAGTTGGGGTGAGAGAGTATCATTAAATTCTAGGGAGAATTTAAAGATGTTTTGGAAGGAGGTAAATAACGTATGTAAGACGAGAACAATTGGGACCATCAGTGAAGGGGGCAAGTGGAGAGGTAATAACAAGAAGTGATGAAGTAAGAACGAGATGGAGTGAGTATTTTGAAGGTTTGTTTAATGTGTTTGATGAAAGAGTGTCAGATATGGGGTGTTTTGGTAGAGGTGGTGTGTGAAGTGAAAGGGTGAAATCCTCACTTAGCCCCCTCCTGTTCCTTCTTTTGGAAAAGTAAAGACTGGAGGGGAGGATTTCCAGAGTGGAAGCTGAATCTTGGGCATGATATTCATAAAAATGATTTTATAACAGTAGAACTGGTACCCAAGTTCAAGTAAATTTGGAATCCACTTGGGAAAAAAAGTCTACTGGAGATACTAAGGATGTCAAAATGAGATTTCCCAAAAAGTCTCTTCTCCTTAAAGTACAAGCCAGACTATCAATGACTTCCTCAGAGAATGACAAAATACACAAATAGGAAAAATCCTTTAGAATCCAACTGAAAACTGAAGTAAACCAAGGGTTACAGGAAATGAAAGTGGGACTGATGTCTAATGGAAATATGCATCATGTAAAATGAAATGTGGAGGTGGTTCTACATATAGTTCAGCATAGTACAAGAAGACATTAATCTGCCTTTATTATTTAGTAAACAATTCTGTTTTGCCAAATAATCCATACAAAGTTGTGCCGAAATGCTTGTAAATGTACTGATTTATCATATTCAGTATCTGCACTCAGTATGGATATAAATACAAAAATTATGTGTAACACCATTTTATTTCTATCATAAATAACATCATTCATTTCATACAAGTGAGTTCTCAAAATATCTTTCACAATTTATGATCAGTTCAGTAGAGTATGAGGTACATTACTGAACTAAAGATTTATACAAAATTAATAAAAATAGGCAAGATCCTTAAATAAATTATCTAATTCAAAAATGACATTACATAGATGCCTGCTTACATCTAAAGGTAATGATACACATTGTGTACACCCATTTTCTACAAACCTTAGAGGTACAACCCTTCTGGCGTTCCTTCTTTCTTTCTATATAAAACATTCTCCTTAGACTTCTTGAAGTCCTCACTTGTTACCTTCATTCGTCGTTCTCTCAAAGCCATTAACCCAGCTTCTGTGCATATAGCCTGTGAATGAAAACAATAGTTTTGATGAAAAAGACTTTATCAAAGGAACTAATTTTGTAATTTTAGTGTTAAACCAAAAGACCTAAATTTCATGATGAAACCTGGAAAGGTGTAGGTGTCATCTCCCGTGCTTAATAAAAGATTAAAGTGCCATGCTAGCCTTACCATTTTTGTTCGAGGAAGCCATTTTCTGCTAGTGGAAGATACCATGACTTTTTTTTTTTTTTTTGCATTCCCAAGCATTTTCACATATATTTTTTTGTAATTGTTCACCATTCTCACATTTGTAAGGAAGTGCCAAGAACAGTCTTATTTGTTCACATCAACTCTCCTGTTGTCATGGAAAATGCACCAAAACCAGAGTACCCCATCCACAACCAGGCACCACAACACTTTTCACAGTTTCTTCTTACCACATCGTATGCACTAGTTCGGTCCACTGAATGCATATCACCTCCTGTACATCCCACAGCTCTATTCACTTTTTCTCATGTATACCTCACCCTCTTCCATATTAAGGCCCTAAGTGCTGAAAACATTTTTCACTGTCTTCCGGTCTTCCCCTTCTCCTGGGTACTTCCACTTTGCCAAAATCTTCTCAATCATCCTCTCTATAAGTCCAAACCAAAGCCCACCATATTCAGGTCTCTCATTCATACTCTTCTTATCACCACAATGCTCTCTTACCTTATGATTTCATAACTGATAAACTTCCTCACATCACAACATAAATTCAAAGGCAAAATGTAATGCAACCTTGACTTTAACCAACTCTTCCATCCTCTGACTTACTTCAAATTCAGAGGCTCCATTTGCTGCCATGTCCACTCCCAAGTACCTAAAGCTACCCATTTCTTCCATGATCTCCCCATTAGACTCATAATGAGACTCTCCTGTTTCATCCCCCCAATGCATCTCATTATCCTGTTTCATCCCCCAATGCATCTCATTACTTTTCTTTACATCAAGTATAAACTTCTTTTACTCACTTAAACTTTTGTTTCCATACCCATGGGTTTTACGAGTGCTGCCAGCGATCGGGGATTGAACATTCAAGAGGGTGAAAGGAGTGCAAGGAATAGCGTGAATTGGAACAATGTGGTATACCAGGGTCCATGTGCTGTCAATGGACTGAACCAGAGCATGTGAAGCATCTGGGGTAAACCATAGAAAAATCTGAGGCCTGGATGTGAAAAGGGAGCTGTGGTTTTGGTGCATTACACATGAGAGCTAGAGACTGAGTGTGAATGAATGTGGCCTTTTTTGTTTGTTCCTGGCACTGCCTCACTGGTGTATATGTGTGCTATTTTGTGTGTGGCTGGGTGACGATGGGAATGGATGAAGGCAGCAAGTATGGACATGTACATGGGTATTCTGAATATGTGTGTATGTATATGTATGTATGCATATGTTGAAATGTATATGTATGTCTATGTGCAAATGTGTGCATTTATGTACATACTTGTGGGTGGGCTGGGCCATTCCTCATCTGTTTCCTTGTGGTACCTCACTAATGCGAAAGACAGCAGTTAAGTAAAACAATAAAAAAATACAAATACAAAAACTTGCTGTCATCTACAAATAAAGAAAATTACAGCCTTTACAACTGAATTATCACTGTAAGGAAATAAATTATCAGAGAGAAAGACAGTCTATAAAATACATAGCCTAGACAGGAGTTAATTTCATTTAAAATCAGAATATCATCACACCTGCAGAAGATAATACCCTCCACAAACTTCTATAAAACAACCCTACTAAAGTGTGCAACATTGGTAAAGTAGAACTTCAAAATATTCAGTGACTGCAAAAAACTATCTGACTGTTCAATAGTATACTTGACAATACCAAAATTCTACTTTTGAAGTAAAAAAAAATCAATATATATACACAGCTATGTTTTTTGCAAAAATCATAACCCATAATGCAATCTTTTAAGACATCATGCAATCACGAGTTGTGTACCTTAATATCTGCTCCTGATAAGTCATCCTTGGCCATTATGAGTTCATCCAAGTTAACGTCACCAGCTAAGGTCATTCGTGATGTGTGGATCTGGAAAATACGCCTTTTGGTCTTCTCGTCAGGCAGTGGGAATTCTATCTTCCGATCAATTCTGCCAGGCCGAATAAGGGCTGGATCTAAAGTCTCAATACGATTTGTTGCCATGATCACCTATGAATGAAACAAAATGCAAACATAATATGAATATTTCAATTATAAAAGCTCCTGAGATACATGGGTACAATTCCAAACAACATTTACCTTGATTTGAACATCAGTGCTTGTGTCAGGTAACTACAAGTATCTGTGCAAGAGGTAATCTATTCCCATCATACCACCTGCATTTACACTTTCTTCTCTCAGCTCCTTAGAATTTCTTATTCAGTACCCTGCTATGTCCTATTGCTAACCTGGCACTTCTACTTCTTATGAGCAGCTCAATATTTACCAAATTGAGGTTAACAAAGAGGATGTATTTATGAGAAGTGGAGGGAGAAATGAGAAGGGGATGATTAAAGTGGAGATGGAAGGTTGGAACAAAAAGGATCTTGAGTGATCAGGGAATAAATATGCAGGACAGTGTAGGATGTGCTCTGGATACAGTGAACTGGAATGACATGGTATTTAAGGGTTGACATTGTCAATGGACTGAACCAGGGCATGTGAAGCAACCGGGGTAAACCATGGAAAGGTCTATGGGGCCTGATTTTGGAGAGAAAGCTCATGGTTTTGGTGCACTGGACATGACAACTAAAGAATGGATAAGAGCAAATGTCTTTTCTTCATCTGTTCCTGGTAATACCTAGCTAAAGTGGGAAATGGTGATCAAGTATGAAAAGAAAAATATCATGATTATTACAGATATTTTTCTTTCATACATGTTTGCCATCTCCTGCATTAGCAAGGTAGCACTGAGAACAGATGATGAAATTGTCTCATTCACTCACAGTCTATAGAAGTCATGTATAATGCACCAAAACCTTAGCCAACTATCTACAATCAGGACCCATTGTCCTTTCCGTGGCTTCCCTCAGCTGCTTCATATGCCCTGATTCATCCCACTGAAAACAGGTCATTCCCTGTAAACGACATAGCTCCAATTTGCTCTATCCCTTGCACCCTACTGCATGTACAGGCCTCAAGCTTTCAAAGAATCTTTCATTCCATCTTTCCACCTCCTAGTTTCCCCCTTTTCCTTGCTTCTTCCACTCCAGACATGTAGACCCTCTCTCAATTTTTGCAATCAAGGCCTGAATGGCATGCACGGGATAGAGTGAAATGGAAAGATGTGGTATACTGGGGCTGAACTTGCTGTCAATGGACTGAACTAGGGTATATGAAGCATCCAGGGCAAACCATGGAAAGGTCTGTGGAGCCTGGCAGTGGATGAGGAGCTGTGGTTTCAGCGCATTACACCACAGCTACAGAATGAATGTGAGTGAATGTGGCCTTTCTTCAACTGTTCCCTGCGCTACCATGCTAAAACAAGAAATGGTGATCAAGAATGAAAAAATAATGATCATCATTATACAGCCCTAAGGAACCCTTCCTGCAGCTTCAAGGCTGGGCTGCAATCAGCAGTGGGGAAAGGATAAACTCCTATGGAGTGAGTTCTTCAATGAGATTGTAATCCAATAATACAAACTCATTAGCAGAAAAACCATTAACAGGTGGAGTCCAGTAATGCCATTTACCATGAAAATATTTTTTTTCAAGCATATTTGCCATTTCCCGCATTAGTGAGGTAAATAAGTTCAGTCATTTACAAACAATTAATGTGAAGCTGATGGTCATGAGGTAACAATCAGCTTACAGCTGAACAAATAATTAACATCAGCTGTCATAAGCAAATGCATGCATACTATTACCTTGACATCTCCCCTGGAGTCAAATCCATCTAGCTGGTTAAGAAGTTCCAACATGGTTCGCTGAATCTCCCTCTCACCCCCAGAATTGGAATCATATCGCTTAGTTCCTATAGCATCAATTTCATCAATGAAAACAATGCTGGGAGCATGTTCTTCTGCAACTCGGAATAATTCACGAACTAATTTAGGACCATCACCCTGGGAAAGAAATCACATACAAAGTAAAAATGATGAACAGATGAATGCACTACATAATTGAAATACAAGAGGAGGAGTCCCTAGCTCCCCTGCTCCCTCCCCCTTTTGACACCTTCAATGACATACAGGGAATACGGAGGCAGAATTCATTCTCACCTATCCCATGATAATCCTTATCATCAAAATTACTTTCCACATTAAAAGTGAAATGGACAGACAAATAGTTTTGACATTCAAAACACTTGAAATATATTAAATCTTTTACAAATTTATCATATCAAATGCATATTAACTACAAATTAAATGACCAAAAGAGGGTTTCAGTAAGAATTAGAATTACTTACAGAGCATAAGAAAATCTTGTCATGAAAAGTACTTTACATCCATGCAATAATTGTATAATGTTGCCTGCAAGTTCATGAGTGTACTAAATAAACAGACTGAGAAAAAAAATGCAAAAAATACCTACCAAGTATTTCTGAATAAGCTCTGATCCTACAACCCTTAGGAATGTGGCACTGGTTTGGTTGGCAACAGCCTTGGCTAAAAGAGTTTTGCCAGTGCCTGGCTGGCCATAAAGAATAACACCCTTAGGGGGTTTGATGCCCATTTCTTCATAGTACTCAGGGTGAGTGAGAGGAAGCTCAACAGATTCTTTTATCTCCTGAATCTGTGTATCCAAACCTGCAAATTATCAATTATCATATTACCACTTGTACTCTTCTGAAAAGTCACATTCCAAATAATCCCTAACCAAAGTACAGCATGTCTCACCAAGTTTGATCAAAACTACTGGTAACATTTAAGTGATCAGACAAAAATTTGGGATTCAATTACTATACAAGACTTAAAACAATCTTCAAACCAGACAGGCAATTTGACTGTTTCATCTAAATCAAAGTTAATGACTGAGAACTACATATTGGAACATACTCCTAGACTAAGCATAGAGAAACACTATGACTTCATCTATATCTAAGTTAATAATTATGAATAAAAAAGTATATATTGAGCTTTCAGAAGCTCATCTCTACATCCACAGCTTAGTTAGGTACCAAGCTGTACTGTTGCTCTTTTGATCAGTCAAACTTTATGTGGCTCACATGCCTTTGTACCCACTGAAGCCTGGATGACCATGACCAAGGACATTGTGTGGGTTTGGTAAATGCATATTTCCATACTAAATGTTTGGAAATGAAATGCTTTAGGACAATATGTGCTGTGAGGAGGGTTGATTAAAAAAAGGTAGCTTAAACAAAAGGTGTGACGTTAAGAAAAGCATGGCTATGAGAACCAAAGGGGGTGTGCTGAAATGGTTTGGACAGAGGGAGAGGATGAGGCTAAGAGAGAATACACCTCAGAAGTGGAGGGGATAAAGAGATGGGAGAAGCCAAATCAAAAATGGAAGGATGGAGTGAAAGATGCTTTGCATGATCAGGAAGGCATGCAAGGGAATGAGGGAATTGGAGTTACGTGGTACACAGAAGAAGTGCTGTTAACAGGCTGAACATGGACAAATGAAGCTGTCAGGGGAACCAAAGAAAGGTCTGCAAGGCTTGTCCTTCATGTCTCGGCCCAAATTCAAAGCCTCTGTCACTCCAGCTTTCAATCTACTTCCCAGTTTTCCCGTAACCTTTGCTCCCTCAACTTCTGTCAAATATATCCTCTTCACTTAGTGTTCCTTCACTAAATCTATCTCTATGTCTAAACAATTTCAGCATGCCATCTTCAGCTCTCTCAATCATACTCCTCTCACTACCACATCCTTATTGCTTTGTCATTCCTTCAACAATCAACTCTCCTCACACCATAAGCTGTCCTTTGGCTTTTAATGAAACAATATATCAAATATTAGAATAGCTTTCATTAATGTAGTTTGAGAAATATTTAGAAAGCTGTTTACATTCCACGTATGGTTAAATATATCCTTCCCTCGTTTTTACTTTTCTAAAAAAGGAACAGAGAAAGGGGGCCAAGTGAGGATTTTCCATCTAAGGCTCAGTCCTCTGTTCTTGACACTGTCCACATATTTCTTGTGTGACGCAGAATATATACTATCATTGTTATTATCTATCATACATACTTGATCACAGTTTCCCACAATAGCAAGGTAGCGCCAGGAGACAGATGAAGAAAGATCCCTGAGGTAGGGAGTGGCGGGGCTGGAAACCCTTCCCTCTTTGTATTTCAATTTCTATAAGAGGACTTAGCAGCGAATGGAACCATGGAAGTGGAACTCAGTCACAGGGTGAGGGAGGAGGTGAAGGTTCTGTGAGTGATGAAGAATGTATGGAAGGAGAGCACGTCATCTTGGAGGGTAAAAATGGGTATGTCTGAAGGAATAGTAGTTCCAACAATATTATATGGTTGCAAGGCATGGGCTAAAGATAGGGTTGTACGGAAAAGGGTGGATGTGTTGGAAATAACTCTTAATACAATGCATGGACTCACGTCTACATGATATCAGTTTTTCCACAGATTTCATCTTAGGCCATTTCAATGCAGGCCATGTACTTTCCTAGTACATTTCTAATTACAGTAATACATTTCAAGTAAAATCTTACCTCCAATATCTGCATATGTTTCTTGTGGTGCCTTCTCTAACTTCATAACAGTAACCATAGGATCTGTATCATCACTCAAAACTCCAACAACTGCATGTACCTGCAAGGAAAAATCACCACCATACATATTATGGCTGCTAAGTTTTACAGTTATTTCAACTATCAACATTTCATAAAACCTAAAATTATGATTCTTAGCTTGAAATTGAAATAATCTCTTATTATCTCAAAGAAGTAAATAATGTTAAAAAGTCTCCTTTCTATATTCCACTTTCATAGTGTTACTCACCTTGTGATTGAGAAGCACTGAGCATCCAGGCTCTAACTGATCTTTATCAACAAAGGAGAGAATAGAAACATAGTGTTCTGAGCCTACACTTGTGGAGACAATGGCATGGTTGTCATCAATAATCTCCTCCAAGGTTCCTACACTCATAGGTGTCCCTCGCAGATCATCCACCTTGCTCCTCTCCTCCTAAAACCATACACAAAATTTAATACATCAAATCACACCATTCACGTGCAAACTGGTAATACCATTTATCACATTAAAAAAAAGATGCTCAATCAGTTCTAACCTGTAATTTGACAAACCTCTTAAACAAGCTGTCTGTTAAACTTTGAAAGTTCACTACAAACCAACAAATTAGTCATTACATTACTTTCTTGTTACACAGTTCAGACAAAAAAAGATAAAGCAGTTCATCCACCTCCATCAAATTAGGGGCTTCCTGTAGGAAGGACAGGATACCCATGATAAATCTTTAAAAAACAGTCACTTCACAAATATCATGCGCTGAACAGTCAAAATACTTTCTTACAAATAATATATGCTCCATATACTAAACTTATCAATGAGACTATCATCTTCAACATAAGAATATCATAAAGAATTTCAATAGTCCCTTTTCTGAACATTCATGATATAATCACATATTTCAAGAAACATGGTGTCAAACCAACTTTGTAGAGAAATCATATGAATATTAAGGCAGGTTAACGCAGATGGTACCCAAACACATAATGATAACCCGATATATAGGGATATTTATCATGTTTCTTTGTTACATACATATGTAAAAGAAATATCAAGAAGAAATGATGCATCTAAAAGGTATAAGATCCAACTGAGAAAAAACAAGGTTTAAGATTAATGAGGTGAAAAAGATTGTGGGGTAAGAAAGTCAATAACAATTGCAAAGACCTACTAAGTATGATATGGGTAAACATAGTCCAATATGACTGGAGAGAAAGACAGATTTATGAATGAACAGCTGAGGGTCTGAGGAAGACTACACAGGTGACTGATTGTGATTTTAATAATAAAGAATGTAGTTGAGTAAACACTTGCTAAAAGTAAATACAAGGTAACACTGGGATGACTACTACCTATGCAAGAATGAAATGGTTTAAGACAAATTTCAATGACCATGTAAATGGAAAGACATACGAATAAATGTGGAAGTTCAAAGTCTTTTTCTTATAACTGCATGTAAACATATATGCAGTCTACCTCTATGGAAGACCAGCTAGTTATTTGTCTAGCAAATCTTCTATTTTCACAATAGTACTATATTTTTTTTATCTAAGGTCTAGTGCAGATAGCAACAATAACAATAATGATAATGATAAAAAGCGAGTTACATCTAACAAATGAAGATACAAAACTAATCTTTGAAGCTTATGAATAGGAATCCAACTTCAGCCAGTTTCCCAATACTCTGAAACTTTTACTTTTGTAAAATCTATTCCAGCTTCTTGGGAGTCTGAATCACCATAAACATTCACATTAAAAGGTTGCAGTATCAATCATCTGCTATTTCATATTTCAATTACTGATATACATTTCATGTGACTAAAATCAACATTACAAAATACAGTAATACTTGATGTAACTTACCTCCTGTTTCTCCTCTTGTGGTCTCAAAGTCTCCTGATTACGAATGAACTCTTCTTCCATCAGTAGGTAATCCTTAATTCGCTCTAGCTTCAACATCTTCAAGCGGCAGCGTGTGTGTGGTGTTACTAAAGTAAAAATATCATAAATTTGTATAATCAACAAATACATCAATATATTTTCCTCAAAGCCATCAATGTCTAATTTAATTTCATTATATCAACCTCACTCCACTCATAAATACATGCAGTAGATTATGGATAAAATCATTTTAGTATCAATAAAAAATGAAAGGCTACAATAAATATTAATCTACATAGCATGATATTCTCTTCAATGAAACGTTTTCTGAACTGAAACTTTCTCTAAACCTGATGATTCAACCATCTTATGCCATCTCCCCTTACAGATTCTCAACAAATCACACTTGTACAAATCTTTTAAATCTGTAAATATGCAAGAAAGTTTTCCCAACTCTCTGCCAACTAAGTGTTCCTTAAATGAGAGTAGATCTTAAAAATCAATGTAAAAATCCTGATTACATGGAATCAACTTACCCAGGGGTAACTTATTCGCAGCATCGGGTCCCTTCATTTTCCTCTTCTTCTTTCCAACACGGGTGGGCACTGGAGGTTCATACTTTTTCTTCTTGTCTTTTTTGTCATCTCCCCCCTGTCCCCCTCCCCCTGAACCACTACTCTGGCTCTGACCCTGTAAAGAAATACCCAATAAACAAACAAGCAGACAAACAAAAATACACGAAAGGAAAAATGGAAGAAAATGGGATTGTAGATTGCGTAAAAACAGCAAAGCTCGTTCAAATAAACTTAAGATGTTACCTTTACTCGGTTTGGTCTGGTATAATGCAAGTAGATTAAGCCACTGGCTGCATATGGCAATGCTTAATGTCTCCATAAGGGGGAACGCTTGTGTGAGCGACATACACCTACTTCATTAAAGTTCCTGTGCCAATTCAAACAAAGGGTGGTCTGTTTCATCAATTACCATGTTTCCTTAGTAAAGTACTGTACGTTATTCAAAAATATTTTTCACATATGTAGTTTTATCCAATAATAGAGCACATTATTTGATATCCGCTGTTTACAATAATATTATTCAATCCCACATTTTCCCTGCCACTCACAACCCTACTACCAATAAGCTCATTAATACTAGAAAATAATCTAAGAGGCGAGAAAGCAAAATCCCACTCTAACATCATTCCTTAGGGTAGGAGAAAAAGATGCAGTATTCCTGAACACAAACTTTATCTCAAAATAATCCCGAGTTGTAGTCTACCCAATCATGTCACAAAAGAAATAATCAAAATGATTAGTAAAGTAAATCTGATTACTGAGTCACACTCTCTCGCACATATCTGGGTTACTTTACAATAAATCTGTACCTTCTTCATCTAAATACACAAGTCCATGTGCTGTATCTCAAAATTTTATTATGTATATTACTGGAAACGGACACCGCCTGGGATGTATCACTTCACTCAAGGTTACAAGTACACTATCGGCTCAGAATATAAATTAACTATGAAATAATCTGTGTAAAGTACACTTCTATATACTTATTACAACTCTACTCCCTCAAAGGCTCACCATATATAACGATACAAGCAAAGCGTGAAGAAGAGTTGATACCTACCATAATGACCCACTGGTTGTGTTGACACTTCTGCCAACCCTCGACATAAAGCCTCACTACACATCAAATTTACCTTTAATGACATTCATATAAACTGGACCGATTAAAGATATATCTAAATTCATAGCTAATCTTATCTATTCATTAAGTACGTAAAGGATGTTTATCAACTTGCTAACAATTGATTTGAAGTCAATGTTTTACACACATCTGCTAACAATAGGCGGGAGTATATAAAATTGCTCGTAATTTAAATAAAGACAAAAAACAAGTTTTCGAGTTATTAGTGTTATACAGTCTCTACTGTTTATATACAGTTATAAAATTAATATTCGTGTTTTTCCTTAGAATGAAAACTGTTTTGCTTTGTTTCTTAAATTATTGGTATATTATTATCATTACCATTAATATTCATCATTATCATTTATTATTAGTAGTAGTATCATTATTATCATTATTACCCTGATATGTCAAGTACGAAGACTTCTTTTTTTATAACTCATTTCACATAATGCTGGTGTTATGCTGACTGCGTTCCATAAGTCCAAGTTTTATTCCTTGATATTCAGACCAAGAAAATGCTGCACATTTCGCCAAAGGTTGAGGAGACATTTCAAATACATTCTTGGACATCTTTTTGGCCATACACTAAGACCGGTTTCTTTGAACTGATCAACATGTTTTTTTTTCTTCCTCACCTGGCCAAACTGTAATATTATGATGTTCAGCATAACACTAATTCCTATGTTTTTAAACATTGATTTTGTGGGTGTGGATCCAAAAATGAAACCATGGATGATGAGGGACATGATTACGTGGATGGGAGTGAATTTTCGCTTTTGAAATCCTCAATTTCTGTTTGTTAGTCATCTATATACTATCCTTTCAACTTTTCAATTAGGACTATATTCTACACCCCTTGTTTTCCACTCATCGCAATTTTGGCTTCTAAACTATTTCTCTTGCACCTTTTTAATTTTTTCATTCCATTAACTTCCTTTTCTCTAAACACTGTGGCACACTACTCTGTAGCAGCTTTTTATCATCTCTTAAACTTCGTCTGTACAACCTCAACTTTTACTGCTATACATTTAGTTTCTCAGGTTTTTCACTTTGAGATAACCATCTAGAGTAAAAATATACCCTGCAATACTGCATACATATTCCATGCCTTCTCTTTGGAAGGTTACCATGTTAAATCACGATACATTTTTAGATTTGCTAGGATGAATCTGAAATTTGAGAAAATCCCCATTCTAAAAATCTTGAATACTCAAGGAAGAAAAATCCCTAAAAAATCCTTACTATGTTTTATTAAAAGGACAAATTATATTCTTCTGGAAAATAAATGTTTATTCAATCTACACAATGCAAATATTGATGATTCCTGTAAGAGAATAAACTGTACTTAAAATCTTTCACAAGGAATCTTATATTTTATCAACTTTTCAGTTCAATAATATGAATCTGAGAAATGTACATCTCAGATGACATAGAGGTTCAAGTTTGACAATTTGAATATGCACATGAGCCCATATCATGAATCAATGGCAGATACACGTTTTTGACATATCTAAAAACTCTACCTTTGATGAACATAGAATATACTTGCATAATGTAAAAAATGCTTGATGCAGTAATGTTTCATCTAATATTCTTTGTAGTGACAGCCAAAAGTCTTTTCATAATTGGGGCATTTGAGCATTCATTTTCTTTGTACAGTACATAACATCCAAATACTAGGTCATATTACAGAATGACCTAGGATAATATACCCTGGACATCCAGTCATAGGGAGTTGGGGCAAATGGTGTGCTAGCTGTTCCTGTGGCATTAATGAAGATCCAACAACTGAACCTCCTACAGCAAACTCTTAAGAATTACAAGCATTCAGATGACTGTACATATCTATATCCCAGGCAGTATACTGACACTTATATCAGAGATATAATTCAACAGTGTTTCCATGTGTAATAAATATTGAAGATCTGTAAAACATATGGTACTAACAGAGACTATATGCAACAAGCTGTCTAATCTCAATTCTCTTGCACTTTGACATCTAATCCCTCCCCACTGGAGGACAGTCAGTTAGAGGCATATCATAAAAGACTGAACATACTAATAATAAAACTAACATATTGAAATTAAGTTTTTTGTTATCTGTCACACTTTGCGGAATAAAATTCGCTGACATTATCAAAATGTAAAAATTTTTGTGCTGACATTGTTTCATTGCCACCTATCAACCAACCACCTCACAAAATAAAAATATTCTCTTACCACAATACTGCAGCTGATCATGACTAAAATATAATAACCAATCATGATTTTTTTCATTAAACATGGCCTACAGCAACATATGTTTGTGTTTTATATAAAGGAAGATGAGCAGTTATGTACTTCACTCAACATGAAGCAATTATACATCTATACAAAAAAGTCAAGTGGAGGGAGGATGGAGAGGTCAGGAGACCAAAAAGATGGAAAGTTGAGATGAATGAGGCTTTGGGGTATGAAGCTTGAACATTAAGGGGAGTGAGAGGTGTGCATGGGAGAGACTGAAGTGGATTAATGTGGTAGAGGCAACATGCTGTCACTGGGTTCAACCAAGGGTTGTGAAGTGTTTAATTTAAAGTGCAAAGTAGTCTATGGCACCTGGATCTGCATGGTAGGTTACAATTTCAATACATTATACATTAAAGGTAGTGTGTGAACTCCTCAGAACACTGAAAAAGCAGCAACCACTTATAGAGCAAATCCAAAACCCCCCTCACCTCTGACACAAACACTTTACACAACATTACGAAACATTCACAAACAAACCCTACTACCCTTCAGAACCCAGGCAAGAAAATAAACACCCTGCAGCTCAACATAAGTGACATCAGAAACAAACAAATTCTCAACCAACTAGAATAACACAACATCCACACAGCATCTATCCATGCAAATCAGATTCACATCCAGATCAACTATCCCTCCTTTCTACAACTGCACAATCTAGAGATGACAGACAACAAGGACAAGGAGAACTCATAGCACTTATCCACGATACCATAACATTCTCCAATACCAATGACACTACAAAACAGCTCACAGACAAGTTAAACACCTACAAATACAATCTAATAAGAAGAACATTTCAGTGCTAACTATAGCACCTATATACCTATGCCCATCATATGCCCCTCCAGGTGTTATTCCCAGCTCATTCTACACAATCAGCCAAATACACTCCCAATTCACCAGTTCTATTGGACAACCTTGCCAAACATCACCTGCCTACCTGCACAACACAGAAAGACCAACTAAATCATGTAACATGAACGGTGCTCTGACCACTTACCCATCCTGATAACACTCCACCTGACCCACATAACCACAGGAAAGCAGGCTGAATGGCATTCACAAAGTTTATGGGAAGGAAGCTCAAAAATTTCAATATAGGTGCCTTCCCATCCCTAAACTGTGTCCTTGTGCAAAAGCATAAGGACATAGAAATAAATCTTAAGATTCTCCCCTAAAGTTACACACCACTTAAGAACATGTAACCAGCTAAAAAAAAAAAAAAAAAAAAAAAAAAAAAAAAAAGCATTAACAAACTCTAAACAACATTATCAGCAAATAATTTACTCCCCCCTCCCCAACCTGACAGACTGCAAACAATGTCCCTCTTTCCACGACCCTCAAATTCACCTCACTTACAACTTCATCCACAAACAGATCAAACAGCCATGACAACCTTACACACCCCCATCATGAACCTTCATCTGGATCCAATAACCTTCCTTTGTACTTGTATTCATGATTTACTCTCTTGATTAAAAACTCCCCACTGCATCTTGTAGCTTCTTCCCAACCCATACAATTGTAACACCTTTCATACAGCATTTCTATCATCCTTTCCCCAGATCCAGATTCCATATATCAATATTCCTGGATTAACTAGACTGGCAGTGTTACTGGATTATGGATGCATGAGGCAATTCTGTGAGTGGACAGTCATCTTTAGCAAGGCTGTATCATCAATGGATAAATAAAAGTACAATCTTAACAAGGAACTTGGCTTACTACAAGGGAATCCATAATTTCCCCGCTACTCTCTTCAATGCAGCCTTGAAGCTGCAGAAGCCTGGTAAAAGAGGTGGTGAAATTAGCCTAGCCAACATCAAATTCTCTATGTAGATCATAGGTGTTGTCTAAAGTTATCAGCACGGTAACAAAAGTTCGAAAATATGATAATCAAGAAACTTGGTCGCCCATACAAGAGTATCCTAAAAGTACACTTGCTTTACAAAATTTTTTGGTTATATGCAAAAAACAAAAAAGCCAGTCATTACTATTATGCTGAGAAGTCTAAGATATGTACATGATACTTGTATTAAAGTATCTGCAGACTTGTGCCCTCATCTAATTATGTACTAGGCCTGGCACTAAGGATGGGAGGGCCATTCAAACTCTTATCTGTTTACAGTGTTTCAAGGGAAAATGTCTACATATTCTCCTTACCAGGTGTGAAGTGTACCTATCAAATTTATCATTTCTTGTCAATGCTAATGCATTAATTAAATAAAGTTGTATGACTTTCAGTCACTGCCATGCATAATCACTTTTTAACAATGTTATTTCAAGAGTGCTAATTGTAAAGTTTTCCTTTCAATTATAAGGAAAAAATGAAATTTGTTTAATAAAATACTTATTCATACAAAAGGCAGTCCTATTTTCTATCTGTAGTCATACCAAGTGGTCTGTAATTATGGTAAGAAGTACAATGACTAAACCCCATACACAGCTCTCAATAATTCACACATTTCTATAGTAGGGTAGAAATTTCTGGATGATGGGAAAACATACTATATTTCAAACCACAGAAAGCCAGTCCTGTCTGTCTTCTCTCTGTGGACATGCCAAGAAAATTGCCAGACACATGATGACTAACCCCAAACAGAACTCCCAATAATTCATCCATTTCCTCAGCAGGATAGATATTTCCAGCTGCTAGGAAAATGTATTTCAGAAAAATGGGTTGGTGTTGAGTGAAAAGATTATGGAAAAAAATATGGGATATATGAGGGGAATATTTCTATTTTCTCATACTTATTTGCAGTTTCATGTGTTAGCAAGGCAAAGCTAGAGTCAAAGAAAAAGCCTTGTTCTCAACTGTTCTCTAGCTGTCATATGTATTGCACCAAAATCACAGCCCCTTATCCACAACTAAGGCCTTCACACCTTTCCATGGTTTCTTCCAGTTGCTTTATATGCACACATCACTCCAATTCACTCTTTCCTGTGCAACCCTTTCACCCTCCTGTATATTTCAAGTCCTCAGCACTCAGAAATGCCATTCTACTCTTGTCTGTCCAAGCAGACAAGAAGCAAGAAGTCTTGAGCCCAAATCTGCTAATATATCTATAAATGACAAGCAAATTTTATTCAAACCTGCAGATGAGATTATCATGTCAGTGTTATATGATGTCCACTTGAATCATAAATACTGTAAGCTGTATAACACTACTAATGAGAACTATTTTGTAATGTATCATTATTCACTTTCCCAATATTAGTATAGTCCTTCAAAATATCATTTAGCTGATTTTATTGAAGGTCTAATCTGTCACTTACATCAGTTTGATAATGGTGTGACAGTAACCCTGCTATACCATACCACATAAAACCATAAATATCGTAAATGATCAAATATATGAATAAAAGGATGGAAGACCAAGCTGGTAGTTCCACTGTGAAACATCCAATTTAATCTCCAAATCAAAAAATAAAAACACTTATGAAGGTAGAGTAAACAATAAAAAAAAAATTAAAAGCACTTTAGAAATTCTAGATTGGAAGTTTGCTTCACTTCAACTCACTCGGCATGAGATAAGGATGTGTAAGTATTCTGAGTGGCTGTGTTTGATCTGTCCAATGAGATTTGGGGACAGGATTAATGACAGATGGAAAGAGATGTAATGTACAGAGATCAACCTTATTTACATATGTTTAGGGTAGTAAAGTTCAAAAGCACAGAATCACCTAGAATTCATAAATCCAAATCAACACTCAATATCGTCACCAGGCTAATGATTAACTTTTGATAGGTGGACACATTATGCCTTATTTATACTACAAATACCTGGCCATTAAGTGGAAATGGTTTGTAAGTCCCATCCAGGCTGCATAATCAAATAACCACCAGTGTATAGAAGCATACATGAATATTCAGCAAAGTAAATCACATGAAATGTCATCAATATGATAACTTATTTCAGTAGCAGCAGCTCCATATGAAGCCAATGTCAACTATTGGTCGGCAATTCTTTTCTTACTTTTCTGCACATTCTTGAAAAATTAGAGGAAAAATTTGGGCACTATGAACAAAATCTATGAAGATCTATGATAAAAATTTTTGCAATTATCATACATAAACTTCTCTCAATGTATTAAGAAAAAAAAAGTAGATATTGCTTCAGCACTCATCCTGTGTTGTAAGTGGCTTGGATATTTAAATGAACTGAACAGCACATATGTCTGCTGGTGTGGCAAAATGTATAAAATGTAAATGATGCAATGCAGGTTATGGCCCAATGAGTCAAGCAATTCTGAAATCTGCCAGATGCTATTTTCTTGATTCCATTTTTAACAATTATAGTTTAATACTGTCATATGAATTGCTCCTGGCCAAAAACTGGCAAAATTATTTAATGTTCATTTAAAATTTTTACTATGAGAGACATTCCTGAGCCCTTAAATAAGCCAAGGATAGGGTCAATGGCATCCATCCCTAGTCCCTGGCCCAATGTCTGGGCTTAAAAATGTATGTATATACATTACATTCATTTTAATCAAATAACCCAAGAACCCACTTCAAGGGGTTTCTGCAGCTCCATGACTGTTCTACAATCAACAGCTGGGAAATGACAGACTCCTTTGTAGTAAAAAGTTCTTCAACGAGATTGTACTCCTTTCATCCATCCACATTATAACCTTGCCATTGCTGACTTTTCAATCACAGTGAAACCACATGCAGGTGGAGTTAGTAATAATTGCACACATTATGCATACACATTTTTTTCATGCTTTTCACCATTTCCTGTGTTAGTGAGGTTGTGCCAAGAACAGACAAAGAAACAGCCTCATTCACTCCTACAGATTCTCTCATGTGTAATGTACTGACATTGCAGTCTCCAGAGACCTTTCAATGGTTTCCCACACCTGTTTCAGCCCATTACCAGCATGTGAACAGCTGTAAATTTCATCACTTCACCTCAAACAGATAGGCATACCAAACTACCACGCTTCTTAAACTGTGGTCCCAACCACTGGCTAAAGCCAGTTTCCTGTGTGCTGTGGTTACTGCACAAAAGGGGTTCCTGGGTCAGAAAAGTAAAGTATATATATGGTGTTATTGGACACTGCTTATATGAGGTAACACTGCAAGTGGAAAGTTGTATCATCATCCATGGAGAAAGAGAAATACAATCTTGTCAAGGAACTTCTCACTCCAAAGGAATTCATTATTTTCCTGTAACAGAAACCTTACAAAACAGGTCCTGATCTTATATATATAAACTTGTATATGTCAAGGGTGGCACCCACATTCAAGCAAGAATCACTAAAATCAAGTAGAATACATTAACATTAATAACAAATTTCAACTAAGGCAGAAGAAAAGAAAATTACTTTGTGAACCTTACATTCTTTGATTACTATAAAAATAGCATAATATGATATGGGTCTTCAGCTATTTCATTCCAACACATTTTGACTTACCACAGACTAAAGTCTATTCATCAAATTAATAAGTAAAACTTTCTCTGAAACACATGAAGACTTTAGGTTTTGAAGTTTAATGCAGGGTATTTTCACTTGTCTAGTACTGAATACTAAATTCAATAACATGACATTCTTAAATCATTAATACCCATAATACCTTAAAAAAAATAAAAAAATAGTGCAGGCACACAAAACTTCAAACCTGAAGAACAGTAAAATGGGACACTGATGCCCACCTAAATATCTTATAACCATTTCAGATTATCATGGGTGTTTATCACATATTCATGAATTACATTTATCCTAGTTTTTATTCTTCCATATTCATCTCTGTTATACAAAAAGGTGATTTGATTACTTAACTGTGCACATTCCTCCCACATAAGTGCTTTCATCACAATCATTCTCACTGGCAGAATTCTAACATCACTGACTGACGACTGGAATGATTCAGTTGCAAGTGCTTCACTGCCTTAGGCTTTTGCAGCACATTGTTGACAGGATAATGGATACTGAGCATGATGAACAATGAGCATGTTTCATTTACAGATGAAATTTAACAATGAAGTGATTACAGCAGATAAATATTCCCAGACAATTATACAGTAAACATACAAGGGAACTTTTATAATATGTTCCCATTACATGAGGTCTACATTTGGTCTTTGGACAACATTTCCTCTAACTTCATTTCTCTCTTGATGTATTGTGAGAATGGCCTACAATGGAAGCAAAACTGAAATTCTAAGACACTGGATCCTCCTGCTAATTACTATAGACAATAATACCTATATTACTTGTCCAGCAAGTTCGTTTATCCATGGAGTTGTAAGCAAGGTAGTTGCCCCTCTATACACAGTAGTTTTTAATATCATTTGAGAGTTACAGTGATCAATACTTAATTCATAAAATAATCCTTTCAGTTTGTCATATATATAAGGAGTGACACAAAAGAATAATAAACGTTTTTTATAAAAAACAGTCACCCTCTAACCAGGCTGCCTTAAGCCTTCGGTCCATATGTTTTATCTTTCTGGGGTTAGGCTCAGACAGTTTTATGAGCCACGAAATAATTTCATCATACCACCAGCAATTTCAAGGATAGGTATTACCCATTTACACTCTATATACCAATAATTATAATCACAAGTAATATAACTGTGACAGTTTTCACTTATTTCAATAGGTGATTTTAATTTCTGTTTTACCTATAAGATCTGAAGTGAAATGATATCTTCATAACAACTCTACAAAAATAAAGACAAATTTCAGTCAGATTGAAGCTATCAATTCTAATACATTAATGAATAATGTATCATTAATTCATAACAAAGAATCTGATGAAACAAACTGGGAAATCTTCATTCTGCTTCATAAAGAAATGCATCATGGCATATACTGATATTCTTGACTTCTTTTAGAGAGGAGTTCATCTGATGTAAATACACCAATGCATTTATTGCACATGATACAGTTAACCAAAATTCAGTACAGTACATGACAACCATAGATTCATATTTCAATCAATATTCCACATTAAAGAAGTTAATAAATCATGAAATATAACAAACTCTTAGGTGTATTTTGGTTCACTGTCCAAGTAAGTTAAACTGGCACATACTGGGAATCCAGTTCTTTAGCACTCTGTGCTGAAAACTGAGGTTCACCTAAGGGTTACAATGACCACATGCTGACTCATGTATACAAAATCTTGAGTGGTAAATCACAAGATTGAAAAATCAAATAACATCCTAGAGAAAATAGTCTGCCTGAGGTTTCTTTGCTGGGATGCCTCTACTCTCTTGTGGTGCTGCCTCAAAAATAGTGAAGTCTCGTTTCAGGTTCTCATCCAGTTCCAATATTGCTGCTACGTTCCCACATCTTTGAAAAGAGTATAACTTTAGTTACAAAGCACATTTTATAAAGAAGCTAAAGAAAAGCTAAGAGGTATCCTAGTAAAACTCACACCAAAAGTAGTAAAATGATCTCAACCCATAAGGAACTTATCTTTTACAAGAACTGGCTGGCTATACTACATTCAAATTTCAATATATAATAAAAGAACTTCTGACAGATGTACTCTCACCTATGCACTGAAAAGCATATAATTTTCAAAAAATATCTCAATCATTTCCTGCAATGTTCTCTACAAGGGATAAGTACTTCCATCACAAAGGGTTTTATATTTTGTAACCATGCTTTATGTAAAAATGTAAGAGTAGAAAATGTAATTCTAATATTGTTTTTCACACACTGTGGAAAATGTAATTCTATTATTGTTTTTCACACACTTGATTGCCATTTTCTGCATTAGTGAGGTAGCATCAGGAACAGACAAAGAAAGGCCACAATTGCTCACATCCTTCCCCTAGCTATCATGTGCAATGCACCAAAAATACAGCTCCCTATTCACACACAAGCCCCACAGACCTTTCCATGGTTTACCCTGGATGCTTTATGAACACACACACATTACATGTATAATGTTATGAAATCAAAGCCTATCATCCACAGCCATGCCCCACAGACTATCCCAAGGTTTACCTTGACTGCTCCATTTGCTGAAACTGACAGCAGTCTGCCCTCCAAAGAAGATGGGTTAAACCTCAAGAACACACAAAAACAGGCACACTACCTTGATAAAAGCTTAACGCACCTGTAACAATAATTTGGTGCAGACCAGACAGTTAAAACTGTGTTGTTAAAATGCCACTTGTATCCCTCCATGACTAATTGATGTGCACGGCATATCATGTCAATGCCATTGGTGTCATTAAACTGTGCTACGACATCAGAACCAAAGAGATAGCCAGCACCTCGTGGACTAACACCCCAACCTTGTGCATCTGGCAAGGGAGAAAGTAAAAATCTATTACTTAATAATCTTTCCATCACATCTTAGGTGATATGAATATTCCTGTTTCACACTCACACATGGGTATCCATCATCATCAACAATTACACAAAAGTACTTATGAATTTCCACTATTCACATAACAATTAGACTGCAACTGCTTCACTCATTTGATTTCTATAAAAAGTTGTCAATGTTGATCATTACCTTTGTGATTTATATATAAAAAAAGTTATAACAACCATAGAATGTCTGGGAGGGCTCTTTTTAATAAAATTACATTTTAGAAATATGTCAAATAATGCAATGTACAATGTAAAATTAACTTGGGTCTAGGTTAGTGCTAAAAATCTTTGGCTGGTTGGTTAGAAGAAATCATAATTAGTACCACCCTATCTGCAATGTAAGTAATGTTAGCATGAAGAGCAACACAACAGATAACATTAATCTGATAATCCATTCACTATGACTGGTGTACTGACATTAACTAGTTATGCTAATCTGATTATAATACATTTAAGGCAATATACTCTTAAATATGTGACAACCTAAGGTTAAGGGACTAACTAAGGGACTCAAGAAATGTGCATACAGCAATGCAAGACCACAGAGTTTTATGAGGCCCTTACAGTGTACATTTTTTATTTGAGAATATCATATTAGTTTCCTTTAAATCTTCACATATCACACTAGATGAAACCCAACTCTAAGGTGAGAACGTCAAAAGGATTACGGAGGAAAAACTGCAAGATGACACTCAAAAATATAAAAAGCTGTGCAGCAATACTGAAATACCATTTTCATGATGAAATATCTTTTCTCATTTTATGAAAGTTCATATATAACAGATGAAAGCAATAACAGTAAGAAAAAATAAATACCTTCAGGGTCAGACCACAAGAGATCACACATGGGCCCATCATGAGGCACCTCTTGCTTTCGATCAATGGTACGAATTTGGTCTAGGGTTTGGATACTTGGAGATAACCCACCATGTACACAAAATATCTGTTGAATATCAAAAAAGAGAAAATCAAATAAAAGATGAAAATCTACATTAAAGAATAAGATTTCTTTTCTTATGTTATGACAATGATATTAGTTTTCTGGCAAGCAGTGAACTGATCACAAGCTTCCTAAAGCTGTTTATTAAGGATTAAAAATACTAAAATGATGAGGAATGGTAATTATATGACAGGTTAAAAACAAATACACCAGTTATGCTTACTATTGACCTATACTGCCAATACAATGGAGACCACATGTTAAAAAGGTGGGATAATCTACATATGTGGCTGTCAACTTTGTCAAAAAGGAACAAGAGCAGTCTTGTATTCATGTTATATGTGTCCCAGAGACGAGATGGCAACTACCATATGAGCAGAGGTAAATAGGAAAGTATGAAAGAACAATGGGAGGTAAAAGTGAAAGGAAAAAAAAGCTGAAAAAGAGAGCAATTGAGAGATGAGACAGTACTTATAGATTAAAAAAAAAAAAGTGAATACTGCGATGAGAACAAGATGACAAATGGCAGGATTCATAAATATGGGGAGGGAAGATTTGTATGCAGCATTTAGGGATGTGAAGAAAGAAGAATGACAGATGTGATAGGGATACTTTGTGGAAAGCTATTAGAAAAATTGAGGAGATTTTATCAAGAGAGTAAGGCATGTGTGCAAGTAAGTAAAGTGGGGGGTGATTTGTTCTAGGTGAAGATAGGTCTACAGCAATAGTCTTTGATGTCACCATGGCTGTTTCATATATTTGTGGACTGATTGGTGAGGTAAGTGAATAAAAACAGCTTGAAGATACAAGCAGGTATGCAGACTGTATGTAAGGGGTAGGGGGTGGGGTTTGGGAGGTGATTCAGTTACTGTTAGCAGATGACATGGCATGGGTGGCAATTCTTAATAAGACACTACAGAAGCTAGTGTATGATTTTGGGAGATTCCGTGAAAGAGGAAAGTTTAGAATAAATGTAAATAAAAGCAAGGTTATTAGGTTAGGAAGTGAAGAGAGACAGACCACTTGAAGTGAGTGTGATTGAGTAGAACTTGTTGGAAGTGGAGTGTTTTAAGATACGTGGAAATGAATATCATAGTGACTGGAACCAAGGGAGATGACAGTGAAATACAGGACAGGTGAAGGGGCAAAGATCCTAGGCACGCTGATGAAAGTGAGGAGAGGTCACTGTCTTTAGGGCAGTTTTTTGCAAAAGCACTACACTCCTCCCAGTCAAATCACTTCATAACTGACCAACAAAACCAAGGTAGAAATAAAAAGCTTACCCCTGCATCACCCTTATACAACCTATACTCATAGATTCCCCTCCCCCAGTAAAAACAACGCTGACAAAACATTTACAACCCAATCCTGAACTCCACCTCACTAGACATCCTTCCATCTGAGACCTAACTCCCCACACATATATAACTTACCCTTTCTCATCTGCATTCTGGACACCATTATCTACTTATCTATCTATATCTCTGAGACCCATTCCTTTCAAAGACTCCCTTAAAGGGGTAGCCACAGCAGAAGTTTCCATAACTGGTGAACTCCAGTGCTTCTGCTTAGTTTTAGTGCCTCACCCTAAACAGGCCACTTGCTTAGAGTAACTCTAAAGCAATGTCTTCTCACCTGCAATCTGGATGCCACCATTCTCTACAGCAATTAACACATCTACTGCAACATAATAAGAAACTCATACTGAGGATGTAGCTTTTATATTGAAGACACTATACACATATTCCTAATACGTCCTATACTTACTCACACATTACCACATTCCTTGACCTATACTCCCACCCACTAGACATAACTGGATTCCTGAGTACTGCGAGTAATCTATAAAAGTGGCTCCTGAGGCAATAAAGTAAAAGGTAAAAGTTTCCATAAATTATGTAAAGCTCAAAGTAGTTTAAATAATAAACTCACCTTTCCATCAATAATAGCTGACAGGGATAGGTAATCAAAAATTTCTGTGCAATATCGCCATACTGTGATGGAGCCATATTTTCTTAAACATTCATCATAAAAACCATAAACTTGAGTGATCTGCCTTGATTCATGGTTTCCTCTAATCAAGGTTATTCTATCAGGGTATCGCACCTAAAATAAAGGAAAAGGAAATTCACAATTACAAAACAAAATGCAAAAATACTGAAAAGGTCAACCTACAGCTTGAAGCATGATAGTTCAAAGAAAAAATGTTAGGAGAGAATTAATGCATTATGTGTATATAACTGATGTACACTCAATGTTAAGATGATCATCAAAAGCTAAAATATGGAAAAACTGACTTGCTGAGAATATATGAGCAAGCTGAAAGACTAAGCACTTGATCCAAAATATAGAAACAGCAGCTGAAAGACTAAGCACTTGATCCAAAATATAGAAACAGCAAAGTTGTTGCCCAGTTCCTGGACTTCACAACTGAGCTTAATACAATAAAAAAACAGTGGTAGAAAGAAAGAAAGAAGAAAAAAGTATTTGGACAGAGTTAGAAGTGCAATATTGGTACGTACTTTAGAGGCATACATACTGTGGTGTATTGATAAGGAGGCATTCCCAGACTCTGCTTGTTCAAGCTTACAATGTGAGCAAGAATTCACCTTTGGCAAGAGTGTAACATTGGGAGAACACCCTCATCAAAGAACTTCCCACTCTAAAGGGGACTTAGTTTGCAGGAGCTTTTAGAAAGGTCTTGGGTAATACCAAGACTCTTTCAAAGAAATTGGTCCTGGGGTAATCATATTACTATTTATTTCATTATACTTTGTTGCTGTCTCCCGCATTAGTGAGGTGGCACAAGGAAACAGACAAAAGAATGGCCCAACCCACCTACATACACATGTATATACATACACGTCCACACACGCACATATACATACCTATACATCTCAACGTATACATATATATACATACACAGACATATACATATATAAACATATACATAATTCATACTTGCTGCCTTTATTCATTCCTGTTGCCAAAAATACCATACATGAAATGAAAACCCCCTCCCCCCGCACATGCGCGAGGTAGCGCAGGTAAAGACAACAAAGGCCACATTTGTTCACACTCAGTCTCTAGCTGTCATGTATAATGCACTGAAACCACAGTTCGCTTTTCACATCCAGGCCCCACAAAACTTTCCATGGTTTATCCCAGATGCTTCACATGCCCTGGTTCAATCCATTGACAACACATCCATCCCAGTATACCACATCGTTTCAATTCACTCTATTCCTTGCATGCCTTTCACCCTCCTGCATGTTCAGGCCCCGATCGCTCAAAATCTTTTCACTCCATCCCTCCACCTCCAATTTGCTCTCCCACTTCTTGTTCCCTCCACCTCTGACACATATCCTCTTTGTCAATCTTTCCTCACTCATTCTCTCCATGTGACCAAACCATTTCAATACACCCTCTTCTGCTCTCTCAACCACACTCTTTTTATTATCTTTATTATCACACATCTCTCTTACCCTTTCATTACTTACTCAATCAAACCACCTCACACCACATATTGTCCTCAAACATCTCAATTCCAACACATCTACCCTCCTCCGCACAACCCTATCTATAGCCCATGCCTCAAATCCATATAACATTGTTGGAACCACTATTCCTTCAAACGTACCCATTTTCGCTTTCCGAGATAACGTTCTCGCCTTCCACACATTTTTCAATGCTCCCAGAATTTTCACCCTCTCCCCCACCCGTGACTCACTTCAGCTTCCATGGTTCCATCCAATGCCAAATCCACTCCCAGATATCTAAAACATTTCACTTCCTCCAGTTTTTCTCCAATCAAACTTACCTCCCAACTGACTTGTCTCTCAACACTACTGTACCTAATAACCTTACTCTTATTCACATTTACTCTCAGGTTTCTTCTTTCACACACTTTACCAAAATCAGTCACCAGCTTCTGCAGTTTCTCATCAGAATCAGCCACCAGTGCTGTATCATCAGCAAACAACAACTGACTCACTTTTCAAGCCCTCTCATCCACAACAGACTGCATACTTGCCCCTCTCTCCAACACTCTTGCATTCACCTCCTTAACAACCTCATCCATAAACAAATTAAACAACCCTGGAGACATCACTCACCCCTGCCACAAACCAACATTCACTGAGAACCAATCATTTTCCTCTCTTCCTACTCATACACATGCCTTACAGCCTCATAAATAAATAAAAAATTGATAAGGAAGCATATTACTGGAGCATGAAGGCTAATGCTGAATGCAAAGGCATATCAAGTAAAGGTCATTGTGTTTTAAAAGGCAAGAGTGCAAAATTCAACTTGAATACTGACACACATTATAGGGTTTCAAAAGATGAAATATTTGGACAGTTTTTGCAATGTGGTATGTAATGTGGAGGCAGGCATATTCCAGTGTATTGAAATGGAAGAATAATTTTGGACTATAAAGGCTAAAGCTGCATGAAAAAACTTTACCATGAGAAACCTGGGTACAAAAAATGTTGAGTAACAAGAGCAAGCACAAACTGGATTCTACTAAAAAAGGGTGTCATTATGGATACAAGCAATGAAAATTAGTAGCACAAGTGATGCACAACTGCAAATGGAGTTACTGACAGAGAAAGCCTAATTTACCTGCATAAAATAAACAGGAAAGATAAGCATTGCCACACAAGGATTGATCATTATGATACCTCCTTTCCTTGAAAGGTGAAGCTGCAGAATTCTCTTCCTTCTTTCATCTATGCCTATAAACTCTTTACCTTAAGAGTCAGGTCTATAAACACAAGAGGAGCTCCAATTCATTTCTAAATTTTTTCTCATACCCTATCATCTCTTCATCCAAGAGAGTCTGGTGAATCATACAAATACAATATGAACATAACATTTCACACTGTAATATGCAATGGAGGTTACAAAATAGATTTTTTCTTTTGTTATACCAAAGTAGCCATCATGAAAGTGAAACTTAAAGGATAACAATACTAAAGAAGGTTTGATGATAAAGTCTTAATCTTCAGACACCTAAAATCCCCTGCCTACATCAAAATCCTGTTGAAATAGCCAAAGAATGAGAAAATGTGCAAATTATATTTCATAAATGACAGGAGTTAGAATAACATCATTCACTTAATGTAAGTGGGCTTTAGGATTCAATACCTTTTGAGGTTTAACTAAACTTACAAGTTCTATCAATACCAAGATAAATATATTACTCCTAGAGGGGAGCAAATATACCTGTAATGATATTACCAGAAACAAAGTGTATCTTAAATCCAGGTAATGAATGTTTATTACCCACATTTAAAATTTTATATTGGAGAGCTTGGAACACATTACTTATTATGGTATTATTACACATTTATGGCTTCCTGAATGCCAGAACATATACTCTTCCTTCTGAATGGATCAATAATACAAGTAATGGTATCACAAAAGCCAAAATATGAATAAATATCCAGGTAATGAGTGGTTATCCCCCCACACAACATGAACTCATAAAGCTTATGGAGAGACATAAAGATTCTCCCTAAATTTCTTCTTTCATTAATAATGGATATCCTACATTCATCCCATGTCAATCTAATAATTTTTCTCTGTACAATTAATCTGATCTTTTACACCAATATATCACCCATATCCCACATCCAATATACCATGGTTAAGGGAAATAGATGCCTGGTTGACAAAAGATGCTTCACAGGCATACAATGCACAACTAATATAAAGGTGCTAAATCTGACAGCAATGTTAATGCTATACCTTAGTCCTACCTTTAACGCTAAAAGAAGAAGAAATGTTTCTACACTATAGAAGCCTCTATCAACGAAGTCTCCCATAAAGAGGTAATTTGTATCTGGAACATCTCCTCCAACCTTAAACAGTTCTTTAAGGTCATAAAATTGGCCATGAATATCCCCACATACCTGAAGTATAAAATGCATTCCATTAGAAATAAAGAAAATCCTTAAAGCTGTTACAGCATGTATTCAAGACAATACCCTTATCATGAGGATCAATAGGCAAGGTAAAAATATTAGAATATTTCTCTTATAAGTTCAGTAAAAAAAAAAAAATCTCAAAGTATTTATTAATTTTGACCAAGTCACAAGGATCAATAGGCAAAGTCAAAATATTGACAATATTTTTGCTATTTTTACTTACTGTAACAGGTGAGTCAACTCTTTGTACATTGCTCTCTTCTACAAGTATTTCCCTAGCCTTGGCACAGAGAGCTTTAACCTCTGCTTCTTTGATGACCTCACATCGACGCAACTGTTCAATCTGTCGGTCAAGGTCACTACTATCTCCCATTGTGTTCTTTCCACCAACAGCTCAGTATTTTGTGTTTCACCTGTGATTAAAAAAAAAATCATATGCATTGATATATGTAAAATTACATTAGGATTTCTTACCAAGTCTTTGGCATTTTCCCTACAACCAAACCTCATGTCATTCTACACTGCCATGTACAGGGGAACTCATGTACATCTATAATTCAAGTTTTTATAACAAATGAATATTAGCTGATCTATAATGGTGACATAAGTTGCCTAAGACCTCCAATTACAACAGTTACCCTGAGCTATGGCATTGGGAAGATGCTACAGCAGACTGCAATATGTAGATGACATCAATCGGTACGTGGCAAGTAGCGAAAGGGAGCCTAGCAATGCATACAATAATCTATATGATAATTAAAACTATCTAGTGATGACAAAAAGGACCATATGCATCAAAAAACACTAAAAAGATGAGGTGGTGATAATTAAGATATATCAACAACAAGGTGTATAGTGCTTATTGTTGTCTGAGCAATATGTTCCCCACATAAGTTCTTATGTCTTTTTTGTTTCTCCATGGGAAAGTTGTTTCTCTGTTATTTTCTTACATGATTTTCTTTCTTTTCACAAAAGAAAAATGCACAGTTTGAGAGTTGGAAAGCCTTTTCTCTGCAAGGCAGAGTTCCCAGGGCAATTGTTTATTTCTTCAGGAACAGTGAGGTCTGGATCATTTCAACACTAACATTGTTACTCAGACTCTCATTCACTCACATTATTCAGTCAATCCTCAAATTACTACAGCCTTATGCACAACAAAAAGGCTCACTCTTAATCGATGTATGATTGCCATCACAACAATGTCACCGAAACGTTTGTTCCTTACCATTCAAAGCTCATATTCTGCAGATTGTGGCACCAACCTAAGATGGTCATAGAAAGAAGAGAGAAATGGTTTTTCAAAAAAGATGAGACCAGGCAGGGAAAGAATAACAAGAGAAACTGCTCACTGAGCACTACCTCAAAGAGAAAAAGTATGTAAGCTTTCAGAACCTACATTTATCTCCTCTGTTGTCCCATGTGCAATGATAGCATAAGAAAGAGGAGGGTTAGAAAAAATTTCACCTGATTAAATAAAATCAAATACTTTCACTAGTGAATCGAAGGACTACTGGACCCAGTTCTATGGGAGGAGAAATTCTCACAGCCTCCCTAGGTAGATCCACCATGGTTGAACTAAGATAAGATATTGCAAAAGTGGAAGAAGAATGTCTAAGGCCTCTTTTTGTGATTTCCTCAAAAGAAAGGTTTCTGAGGAAGACGAAGTACAAGCAACTTTCCTCACATACTGTGCTATAGCACAAAGCCCAGGGTGAGCAACAAGATGAATTTCTTGGTCCCTGTAGAGATAATTCCTGCCAAAAGAGGCTTCAAGGTTTCAGGGTGCAAAAATAAACGATTCTCTTGGTAATCTCTGGTGGTCTAAAAAATCTTGAAGCACGTTAACTGGACATACAGCATGATGCAATTGATGTCATTCAAGAGTGAGTGATAATTTCTGAATTTAATGGTTTCATTCTTGATGAAAAAACTGGGTTTAGGCTTACTGTATCTAAGAGAGCTTGACATGAAGTCCAAATGTTGAGTAAGAGGTCACCTGTTAGAAAAACCTCCAAACTTCAGTCTGTAGACAAGTTTGAAAAATCCATATACGTAAATCCCAGAATCCAGGACTTCAAGTCTAAGGACCAACAAAAAGACAGAGATGGTCCAGAACAACCACAGTTTGTCCGAGAAGAACCTGGCCCACAAGATGAATTGTGGGATAGATATAAATCTGATTAAAGTGATTCCAGTCCAAGAGCATATGTTGCAATTGCCCTTACATCCAAAATTAGAGAAACATATGCCGGGAGTAAAGTACTGGTGCTTATGGCAAAGAGATCCACTTGAAGTGCCATTCTAAGGAAGATATCCACTTGAAAGCCTCAATCCCAATGATACTCCAGTTGCCAATGGGATTAACCTTGAAAGGGCATCTGCCCCAGTACTGCAAACTAATTTCAAACAAGGGGCTTGGGAAAAAGGTTCATGGACAGAGCCAAAGGATTTTTTTGGTTAACTCTTAGATGGATAGGGATTTGCAAGAGCTTCTGTTCATCAGAGCATTCTAAGAGATAAGAACCATGGGAATAACAACTCTTTTATGTTGATAAGGTGGGATTTCTCTATGCGTAAGCTACAGCCTGCAGATACACAACCTTCTGTTGAATGGAAGCCACATTTGATGTGACGTGTCCAACTACACTTAAAAAAAGTTGTAGGAGAGCTCCAAGGAATAGGTAAACTTTACCTAAGAAATCTTTATGGCCTACAGTCTGATAATGTCCCTGCACAGGACTCAAAAACTGAATATTTCCAGGATCTGCTCCACATGAAGTTCAGACATTAAGATCTGGGAATGTAAGGTAATCCCAGCATCTTCATAATCCCAAGCTTTGTCCTCAGAGAGACAGACAGTGTCAGTGTGATATAATCCATTCATAGTCATGTTAACTTTTGTATAGGAATGAAACAAGATATATCCTGGTTGACGATAAATCCTGAATTCTTCGATGTCTCTGCACTAATGAATAGTAAAATAAAATGAAATTATCAAACAACATCAAAATTAACATAAATTTCATCTGCTTGGGAAATCAGGAGTGTGTTTCATCATTTCCTTTACATTTCTTCACAATAACTGACTCATTTTCCATGGTTTTCACAACTCTGGCCACTAGCAACTTATTATCAACAGATAAAAAAAGGTTACCATAGCAGGACTAGTTTAGGGACACCATATCAATGACTTATTGATCAATGATCTCCATATGTAAAGCACAAGAGAATAAACAAAAACTATTTTATTTGGAGTATTATCTTTAACCCATGACAATATGTGCTGGGTGTCTCCCAAACTGGTTCTGGTCCTGGACTTATCCGGGCTTTGGAACCAGTGGAACCTAAACATAAATGTGGAATAAGTCACCAAAGTCAATGAGCAAGGTTCCATCCCTGGACAGTTTTACGAAATGCTTGGATTACTGATGGAGTGGAAAGCGGACACTCCATCATTTTGGAGCACCAGAGCCAGGGTCTCTAGTAAGATCACAATATATTAACCACTTAGGTTTAATGCCTGCTATCAGCACCATGAAGTAAAGTAAAACATACCAATAGCCACCTTCAGAAGCTAATTTTGATGTGAAACTTGAATGAGCTTTAATCACACTTTTCTTGATAGCTTGTGCAGTGTTGAAATCCCAAGTGTATCTAGTAGATTTTAACCCATAGCATCAAAAAAGATAACACAATTATAAGGCGAAATCAAATGATGTCTTCATCCATTCTACTGATTTCTAAGATATTTTCACATTTTTCAGAAATTATTCCTATACTTTCTATGATTGCCATAACCCTCCCCACTGTGAATATATTAATCATTAAGAAACGAATTACACCTCCAGTGCCCTTCTACATCATTTCTACCATATGTTAAGAGTACATTGATATGATTTTCTTTAACTTCCTTGAGTTACCTGTATTTCATTGGTGCCATTAACTACATACTTAACATCAAATTTTTGAAACTTATGATAAGATGTGCTCAAACAGTTTTCCAGTCTGAAAGTTGAGAAATGGCTCGTAATAGATTCTCAGATGTAACTCAGAGCAGTCAAATCCTGGACACAAATGTATTAACACAAATTCAGTGATACACTAAAGCTATAGCAGCCCTTTAGGATCCGACAGACTTCTCATCTTTTGCCATTAAAAAAATTTTGGGCCACTATTGCTCACCCCATAAGCACAACAATTTTGCTTCCACTGGTAATCCACTGGCTTATAATACCGTACAATTTCTTCACAGATACTTAAAAACATATGAAAAACGATCATGCTCTTACTATAACCTTTGAGTTGCTACCCAAACTCTTCTTGACTGGCAGTCTTCACTTAATAAGAAGTATTTAGTTCTGATACAATTTCACGTTCTTACACTCCCGGAAGACTGTTCCTTTATAACTAACGATTCCATCACTAAGGACGTTCTGATAAGATTGCTCTAGTCATAGCGTGATTCATATGAGACTTACGCAACTACTTCGTCACGTGACGAAGTGATGCAGTAGCATTTCAAGAAGTTAATATTGGTTTTATAAGTGAAACATGCAAAGGGGTAAAAAGACTCGCCTTAAGATAAACCTTCACTGTTTTCCACCCGTAGGTTTCCCTTCTGGCTTGGCAAGGCTTTTCTGTCAAAACATTTAATGAAAGTCTAAATTGAAAATTTATGTCAATAATGATTCATCATTGATTTGTAACTTATCACCAATTAATGATACAATCTAAATATGCTTATCTAATAAAAACATTTCTCATTTCATAAAATTATCCATTTTATTTCTACCAATGACTATAGATCCTCATTACCTATGTGAGAGATACATCTTTCGAAAGACGACATTTTCGTGCGTATAAATAAATCTTCGTGAAAATTAAAGAGGATAATTCCTATGAATATTGTACCCCTGGGGACACAGGAAGAAACTAGAAGGTAAGATATTCTTCGTATATGCTGAAATGTATTGCAACTCCCTGAAAAAAGGGAAGCTAAGTTCAAGGACGAAAAAATGATTCAAACCAATGTAGTTTTTGTATGAGATCCTACTCTTCTTATCTTCAAGAGATGTTTAACTCCCGCAGCAAAGAATAGTTTGAAAAATATATAAAGAATTTATATAAGAGAGTCAGGAACTAATCTGCCATGTACTTGAAAGTAATGAAAAAATCGTATTCTTCATAAAGTCCTACTTACGTTCCTGCGTAATCTCTTTTATTTTTTTTTATTTACACAAACTAATCAGATCTAATGAAAACGAAATCAATACTGGATCATGTAGGCGTTGTGTTATGTATTTATATGTCATCCAAAAGTCTATGTTAACATTTCGCCTCACTTTATGCATTAACTTAGTGAATTTAGGGCTTGAGGATCTTGGCCCATTTGGTCACATTTTTTTCTTTCTAATTTTCCCATGGATTTGCGTCTGCAGTCTTCAGTCATGGATTATAGGGAAAACTGAAGGTTCCTTTGCTAAAAATGGGTTAAGGTGTGATGGAGCTGTTATTCAATGGAATTTGGATTCAGGGAGCTTTAATGAATAGCACTGGTGTTTGAGTAATGTCATGTCAGAAACTTGAAGCGTTTGGGAAAGTGCTGTAGATATGCTGGAGACCAAATGGGAAGCTGCTGGTGTAAAGGACAATTTTATAGATGTTTGCGGTTTGATATGAGGCGTCAAAGTGTTGACACAACGTTGGAGACGTGATGGGAAGATGCTGAAGTTTAGGGACACGCTCCAAGATTTAATGTGGAGGAGCTGGCGCTGAAATAATGTCGGGAAATATGTTGGAAAACAGTCGTGTGGGACATGTGAAGGGCTGTTCGAGAGTTGCGGCAGTGGTGGGGAAATTTTGTAGTACGAACGTTGGAGAGTTGTTGAGCGAGTTGCTGAGCTTTTGCAGAAATGTTGAATGTGTGTTGGAAAAGCAACAGAGTTGTGTTGAGGGACTGATGAGGAATAATCTTGGATAAACACTTCTCACGCCCCCAATCCTAACCACCCAAATGAAATAAAGTACCACTCCACAGCGCCTGCACAAGAGCATTTTTGTGTTTAATGATGCATCTACTCTCCTCCTCCTGATTCCTCTCAAACAATACATACTTACCATTATAGTCTTCACGTATTTCCTCATTTCCTTATCTAACCAACGGGACTCCGTCTCCATTGTGCCGTTTCCTCCGTTTCTAAGTTTGTGCACTTATGAAGCATTTCTAGTATTGTTTCCTAACGCTTTATTCTAATCACTTTGGTCTCCGTGAATCACATTCCTTTCGATTTGTAGAAAGCAACCCAATCTAACTCAGCCCTCCCAAACATCTGAAAAATTGTCCCTGCATAATACGGACAATAGCTGCTGTAGCCTAGCCCATTCAGCTTCTGCCTTCAAACTCTTCATTCCATATCGATTAGCAGTCACCAGGTTTTGGCAGACCAGGTGTAGAGCCTGTTCTCCAGGTACTAATGGATCAGATGTAGAATCCTGCTCCACAGGTAATGGTGGCCAGGTATAGAGCCCTGCTTCTCAGAACTAATGGGCCAGGTGTAGTCCTGCTTCCTAGGTACTAATGGGCAAGGCTGGGATCACCGTTCATCAACTGGCCACACAGCTCTGCATATCTCTCGTGCTACTTCCTGGGAAGGTATCTTAATAGAGACATAAACTTAAGGTCGTGGATGAACAACCTGCGGTCCTTGACTACATGATGCGCGTCGCACCCGTGATGCACTGTGTAAGATGGAGCAGAAAATCATTAGACTATCGTTGACTTGCGACGCTGAGAAACTTCATGAATCTTAATTCAAAGTTTCGAAATAGACTGAGTGATGACAGTCCCCACTCCGTACCGAGACTACGAAGTTTAATTATAGTTGGAAGATGTAATTCATACGAAGAATGAATATGATTTACTTCGCTGCATCGTTTAAGCATAACCAATAATATAATGTTTCAAAATTCTAAAATAGGCAATGTACACTATAAACTGTAGCTCCATTTCCACCAAGAATTAAAGATTAGATTAATACATCATAACCAGAGAAACAAATACGGCATATAATGATTCAGTCTACTGATGTGGCCCCAAAAGCAAAAAGATTTCGTAACCCTGCTGTAGACATACCCTCAGATCTCATGTATTTATTTTGTTACAATTGCTCCAGATCCCTTTCCTGAAAACGGATCTTGGTGTACTTTAGAGCCTCCTTTTCAGACGCCCCTGCAGCCCAGGGACGCACCACTTCCAAAAAGCAAGGAAATAATGGACTTCTCTGAAGCGAGAAGTTCTTCACAAGACTACTCCCACTGATACTTCCTCATCATAAGTGACTTCATTCGCATGTGGGTTCCAGTAACTCTCGGATATGAAAAGATACCTAATTGATTGCGAATAATATATGTCTGAAAGATGATATATTTTCTTTGTGGAAATATTACATAAGATGACCAGACTTGATTAAACATTAAAAAGCATGACGTGGCAAATTACGTAGAATTAGAATTACTGCAAATCAATGTTGCATTATCTTATATTTTTTAAAACAAATAAATGTGTTGTGCTTCATAAAGACTATCTATCATCATTATAACCTCTTACACAAAACTCAACCTAACTCAAACTACTTACTCCACCTTCACGACACCAAAGAAAAGAAAATATTCCTCCATTAAATCTTTACTGTTGCATTTTTCAAAAACGTTCTACATAGCCTAGTTACAGCTGCCACAGCATAACATTGTCAAGGCTGCTTCAACACAACCCTGTTAAGGCTGATACAAAACAACCTTGTCAACCCTGCTACAAAACAACCTTGCCAAGGCTGCTGTCAAAAGAAATAATTATTATTATTCTTGTTTTTCGGTTCCGTTTGTTCTGTCAGTACAATGTCGTGCTTTCATGCTTTCCTTTTTGGGTCATCCAGAGTCATGAGCAGATATATTCAAATAGAAAAGAATAAGCCTGAGAGGTGATGCTATAGTATGTGTTTTGGATCTTGTGGATCTCCTTTCTTGTCTATTTAATTTTTCTACACATATATCTTGATATCACCTGATACCAGGAGTCATCCAACGTACTTATTTAGATTATTGATCTGAAGGCCGTGAAAATGCTGTAATAGTAAATCTGGACGTACAGTGATATTCTAGAATTCATAAATTTGCAGTTCACTCCAGAGTAATTTGTACAAGTTAGAGGAGAGCGATAACATAATTTTGTAACCTTAATATTTGTATGCTAAAGTCGTCATTGGTATGGAGTAATCAAAGAATGTTGACTTTTCTTGTGCCTTAGTAGAGATATGTTGCAGTGTTTGGCATAAATCGTCACTGATTACATGCGATCATTATTCGTCAATCACTTATCACTGTTCAAATATACTGAATTTAATCTAATATGTAAGCAAATTAGTTCTTGAAAAAATAAGTTTTCGTCCTTGAAAAGCTAATTAACGTTTTTACAGGCTATGCCATTTGCTTTTATTTATCTTCTGTATCATTATTAGTTGAGCCTTCCCGTTTGGAATGCCCATTTCTTCCTACTTGGTCATAGCTAATGCAATACGTTCCCGCCGCTATTGACCACTTTTTTCCCAAAGTGAGACCTATAAAGTTTGGATTAGACATTCCAATAAGGAACTTTTCGTTGTTGCTTGAGAAATATATCTTATGATACTGAAATTTGATTATGTTTTTCTTCAGAATTTCCTTTAGGGTGTGTTGTCACTCTAATCTGAAAACGTTGGATAATTATCGTCCAAATATATATGAGTAAATATTGGGTGAAGATGTCTCCCGCGCCAGAGGGATACGAAAGCTGTGCCGCCGCACTCAGTAGCTGGCTTGGGGTCGTCGTGAGTGGTACCATTGAGGCCGACAGTGTTGTGAGATCTATAAATCCTTAAGATAAGAAGTAGATTCGGTACATTTTACACGAAGTCTGAAGTATCCCTGTGTTACTATAGTAACTGGTGCAGCATTATTATGGGTAGCAAGTTGTGAGAGATAGAGCGTAGATCACATTTATGAGATCGGAGCGCAGTGGGGAGACGCAGGGCGTCGTCTGCATGTTTACGTAGCGCAGTACTGAGGCCGCTACCCATACAAGAATTTGTGTCAGTGCTTGTGATCACAGATCGCTAGCGAGTAGTACAGGAGCTTCAGTCTGTCAAGATGGGGAATATACATACGGTTGGACCCAACGAGGCGCTTGTCGTTTCTGGTAAGTCGATATTGGTAGTTGACATTTTGAATAGCGTAAGGGAATCCAGTTGACGCTCACTTGGAGTAAGTGAATTTGCATGACTTTACTTTGATTCTATTAATTACCTCTTTTTATGAATGATGTTGGGTAACAGTATGTAACTGTTACAGTAGGAGCCATTATTACAACCGTTACTTGAAAGGTAGTGTTGAAGATAGTAATGATGCCCTAGTAAGTAATGATGACCTAGTAAAGATACTAGTATTACCTCCTTAAGACTTAAAATTGTTTATGCCTATAGTTTATGCGAAACATTTTGCAAGATCGTTGAGCAGTACATGACCACGCCCCTTTTCGGGAGCGAATGGTAGATTACTTAAGAACACATTTATGAATGTTTTACGCCGTATGGGTGAATGTTATAGGAATAGATAAAGAAGAATGTATACATAATTTGTTTGTGAAAATGAGCATGAATGATATCAGGCAAGACATAGTTTATGATGTTTTGTAATGGTTGGTTGTAGTGGGCCACGAGCATGTCAGTGTGCACGATGACCGTGCTGTCGGGTTGGGCGCGCATACGCATTACCCATCCTCACTAATCTGCAAACTTTTGCAGTGCCACCGTATCGTAACTTAGGATTATTATTGACTTCAGAGACGTGGCAAATTTAACTTGCGGAAACCGACGAAAATCATATTGTAATTGATGTCGCTAGTAGAACTTTATTCCATTAGTGCCAATATGGGTTGACTTTTTGTTTTTCTTGTATTACAAGAGAATGTGGATAAGGAGCTGTGGTTTATGTACGTTGCACATAACAGCTCGAGAATGTATGTGAGAGAATGCAGCTTTTTTTCGTCTGTTCCTAACGCTACCAAGCTAACTCGGGAAACGGCAATCAAGTGTTTGGGAGGGGGAGGGTTACACAAGCAACAGTGCTTAAAGTACCCCACAAAAAAAGCGAACCTAACTTTCTCTAAGTGTTAGCTCCATGTAGAATAGAGATAATTTTAGTTTTAGGGTTATAAGTAAACATTTACTCATCGTGTGTGAGTGTGTGGACTCGTAGTCTGGAGTAGAGACAAGCACATAGCGTAGAGTTTTACTGCTGTTTGTAATGATTCCATTGATATGGTTCTCATCGATTTTCTTGTTAAATTCGCCGCGTTTCGTGGTCATTCTATTTTGTTATATCATGGGTTATATATCAGCCTAGGATTCATATGCTGTGTTAGGTTGTTAACCTATACTAGGTTGACCCCTTAAGTAGAATTGTGCAATCCATGGGTATAATGGTCTGATTTTTGACCTGACTCTTGAAAGATCAGGCTGTCAGACTTGAGGATCGTGCTTATGTGTTCTTTGGTTTACTACAATTTCGGAGTTTTTTTTTTTTTCTATAAGCTAGAGTATCTCTGATAGGAAAGGTTTAGGTTGTTGAACTCACGACTTTAGGTTTCTGATCAGATAGCAGACAGCAAATTCCACTATCATGCGCAATTAATGAATTCTCAAATTGCAATTACTATGATCTGTGGGAATACTTAAGTAGGGTTTTTACTGCTCCGGAAATGCTATCTTGGACTGAGCTTCATTTTCTTCTTATAATCATGTGGTTTACAGCTGTCACGCGCCACCACACACTGGTTTATGACGTGGATATGCTAGTGTATAGATATATAATTTGCCTTCGAATGTAATTGTTTTCAGATGCCATGCCTTATCATTCAGATGCCTTATCATACCTGTCTTTCTTTTTTTGCTAAACCTAATAACCTTGTTTTTGTTCACAGTTACCCTCAAATTCTACAGTTTCTCACTTGAATCTGCAACGAATCTGCCACCAATGCTGTATCATCAGTTGACAACAACTGACTCACTTGTCAGCCTCCCCACCTTCCCCCTCATCTCCTATGGACTGCATTACTCACCTCTCCAAGATTCATGCATTTACCTCTCTCACCGCCCCATCCATAAGCAAATTAAACAGCCATGGTGACATCGGAATGTACACACGTTGTACTGGTTAGATGTACTGTCAAGCACTTGTGACAAGAACATTCTTAGTCTAAGTTCGCTGGATTATAATGCTTGTGACCTATTCCACCATTATCACCTCTGAGATGCAAATAGCCTAATAACTGGAACATCTTGGATCTGTCAGTAGTGCTGGTGATCAGCGAAAATACCGCTACGGTGTCAACCTTTTATACAACTCCAGGAGACGCGCCTTTTCAGTAGTCATTCGAAGCACCCAAGCGAATGAATGAATGTGATTTTAAACTCGGCAGATGCTGATTTACATTATATTATTATGAGTTCAAGGTGGTCGATGAGGTTAAGAATTTATAATATGACATGATAAGGTTGGACTGTATTGCTATGGGCGTCACCTAACCTAGTTCAGCGAAGGCGTACTGATGGTGATGATAATGTTCACAAGAATTATGATGAAGTTAATCCATCCTTGTACTTCTGTGAGGTTCGAACTTACCAGCCCTGATCACAAGATCAGTATTATATTACTCGGCCAAAGAGCGGCTGTCAAACGGGTTCCTTCCCATCGAGAGGCCGACTCAGCAGCCAGACCTGCCGAGTGAGTCTGGAGGAAATGAAAGTCCTGAAAACCGGTCTGGCAGATGCTTCCTATATTCTCACTGGCATAGTAAATGTGATATACAGAATGTGCCTCTTGAGCACAGCTGTTGGGTATGATGGGTGGGTAGTGTTGTATGCCCAACAGGTGTATGGTTAGTATCGTATGTCTAACATGTGGATGGATAGAGTTGTATGGCCAACAGGTGTATGGTTAGTATCGTGTCTAACATGTGGATGGATAATGTTGTATGTCCAACAGGTGTATGGTTAGTATCGTGTCTAACATGGGGATGGATAGTGTTGTATGTCCAACAGGTGTATGGTTAGTATCGTGTCTAACATGGGGATGGATAGTGTTGTATGTCCAACAGGTGTATGGTTAGTATCGTATGTCTAACATGGGGATGGATAGTGTTGGTATGCTTCAGTTGGGTATCAAGTGTTGTAGGATCATCAGGTGTGTGGTTAGTGCTGTGTGCCCAAAAGGTGGATGCGTAGTATTCTGTGTCCAACGGGTGGATGAGTACTGTTGTATGTCCAAGAGATGGATTAGTAGTGTTGTATGTTCATCACGTGGGTGAATAGCGTTGTGTGTTTAACAGGTGGGTGGATGGGTGGTGGTGTATGTTCAACAGGTGGGTGGGTGGGTGGTGCATATCCAACAGCTGGATGGGTAGCGTTGTATATTCACCAGGTGGGTGGGTATTGTTTTTCTAGCAGTTTGGCGGGTAGTGTTTGTATACTTTTTTTTGGGGGGGGGAAGAAAGTTTGTCATGTCCAACAGGTGGATGGGTAAGGGAAAGTTACAGGTGGATAGGCACCGTTGTATGTGCAACAGGTAAATGTGTGGTGATGTATATCCCACAGGTTTGTGGATAGTGTTACATGCACAACAGGTGTGTTGGTAATGTTGGTGTGTTACTGGTGGATGGGTAGTCTTGTATGTACGGCTATTGGATGTGTAGTGAGGTATGTTCAACAAGTGGATGGATAGTTTTGTATGTTAAACAAGTAGGTGGGTAATCTTGTGTGGGTAGTAGTGTTGTGCCACAGGTGGGTGCGTCGTGTTGTATATCCAACAGGTGGGTGGGTAGTTTTGTATGTCCGTCAGGTGGGTATTCTGCGTTGTATGTCCAACAGGTGGGTGAGAAGTGCTGTATGTCCAACAGGTGGATGAGAAGTGCTGTATGTCCAACAGGTGGATGAGAAGTGCTGTATGTCCAACAGGTGGGTGAGAAGTGCTGTATGTCCCACAGGTGGATGAGAAGTGCTGTATGTCCAACAGGTGGGTGAGAAGTGCTGTATGTCCAACAGGTGGGCGAGAAATGCTGTGTCCAATAGGTCGGTGAGAAGTGCTCTGTAATCAACAGGTGTGTGGGTTATGTTGTTGTGTTACAGATATGTGGGTAGTGTTAAATGTCCAACAGGTGTATGGGTAATGGTGATGTGTTACAGATGTGTGGGTAGTGTTGTGTGTCCAACAAGTGGGCGATTGGACTTGGCAGACTAGAGAGTAAATATACTCCACACTTTGTTTTTCTATCATACACCATTTTCTGTGAGATAAACGAGTATTTGGCATTACCGTCTCCGGTACCAGACTGGACTTGCTTCGTGCCTCCTCATTGTTATAGTTTTTCAGTTTTAAAACGTTTATGATTTACGTTAGTGGTGCTTTGGTTCCAGAAATTCTAATTCAAATTTATTTGTGGGTTGCACATACCTTTAGCAATTCCTGACATAAAGGAACGTTATTTTGAATGTCAGCTTTGGGATGTTTAGTGGGAAATTAGGGATAGGGATCATTGACTTCAGGCAGCTCAGTTCCTTAAGTAGCACACCATGAAATCACTCCCATCTTTCTGTAAATTTTTTGGGAATTCGTTTTAAGTGTAGAGTCGTGATGTTCATGGTGGCTCAGTTTAGATTTACACACACACACATTATATATATATATATATATATATATATATATATATATATATATATATATATATATATATATATATATATGGTGACTGAGTTTGGTAAAGTGTGTGGAAGAAGAAAGTTAAGAGTAAATGTGAATAAGAGCAAGGTTATTAGGTACAGTAGGGTTGAGGGTCAAGTCAATTGGGAGGTGAGTTTGAATGGAGAAAAACTGGAGGAAGTGAAGTGTTTTAGATATCTGGGAGTGGATCTGGCAGCGGATGGAACCATGGAAGCGGAAGTGGATCATAGGGTGGGGGAGGGGGCGAAAATTCTGGGGGCTTTGAAGAATGCGTGGAAGTCGAGAACATTATCTCGGAAAGCAAAAATGGGTATGTTTGAAGGAATAGTGGTTCCGACAATGTTGTATGGTTGCGAGGCGTGGGCTATGGATAGAGTTGTGCGCAGGAGGATGGATGTGCTGGAAATGAGATGTTTGAGGACAATGTGTGGTGTGAGGTGGTTTGATCGAGTGAGTAACGTAAGGGTAAGAGAGATGTGTGGAAATAAAAAGAGCGTGGTTGAGAGAGCAGAAGAGGGTGTTTTGAAGTGGTTTGGGCACATGGAGAGGATGAGTGAGGAAAGATTGACCAAGAGGATATATGTGTCGGAGGTGGAGGGAACGAGGAGAAGAGGGAGACCAAATTGGAGGTGGAAAGATGGAGTGAAAAAGATTTTGTGTGATCGGGGCCTGAACATGCAGGAGGGTGAAAGGAGGGCAAGGAATAGAGTGAATTGGAGCGATGTGGTATACCGGGGTTGACGTGCTGTCAGTGGATTGAATCAAGGCAGGTGAAGCGTCTGGGGTAAACCATTGGAAAGCTGTGTAGGTATGTATATTTGCGTGTGTGGACGTATGTATATACATGTGTATGGGGGGGGGGGGTTGGGCCATTTCTTTCGTCTGTTTCCTTGCGCTACCTCGCAAACGCGGGAGACAGCGACAAAGTATAATAAAAAAAAATAAAATATATATATATATATATATATATATATATATATTTTTTTTTTTTTTTTCTTTTAAACTATTCGCCATTTCCCGCGTTAGCGAGGTAGCGTTAAGAACAGAGGACTGGGCCTTTTTTGGAATATCCTCACCTGGCCCCCTCTGTTCCTTCTCTTGGAAAATTAAAAAAAAACGAGAGGGGAGGATTTCCAGCCCCCCGTTCCCTCCCCTTTTAGTCGCTTTCTACGACACGCAGGGAATACGTGGGAAGTATTCTTAATCCCCTATCCTATCCCCTATGACGTGTAGTATTCCTCCACGGATGTTAAAACTGCCGGCCGATGTCGCTTTGCTCTGTTGGAAGTTTTCGTAAACGTTGAAGATTCAACTGGAAACTCAAAATGTTTGCTAAAGAAAAGGTTATTACTCCATACGTACCAATTAGCATTCCATACAGACGTGTGGAAGTGTGATGGGAATAACAGTTTCAATTTATGATGATTGTGTATGATGCCATTTTCCCCCTCAGCGTTAGCATTCCATGCGGAAGCAGGATTTCCATAATCATGCAGCTGGTAACTTTACAAACACAATAGTAGTCTTTCATTTTATGTTTTAGGATATTCATATTTCACGGGAAAGTTGCAGAGGAAGATATTCGTGTGGTTGACGTGTAATAACTCCGTTTTTTGATATTTTTTTTCATTTATTCATTTTCCTCTAATAAAAATATAGTTACTGAGATTCTATGGAACAAATTTAGATCTTTGACGGAAGATTGAGTTATTGTTTTCTCTCGAAAAGAAAATATCAATGTAGTATTTCCTTTTAACAGAAAATTTAAATCGCTCCTTGAGACCTTCGGCCCAGCAGGTGGTAAGAGTTGCCTGACTAAAGCTGACCTGCTCTTCTCCTCAAGCTTTGGCATCTATGCTTTAATCTAAAGCTTAGACTGGTTCCATGGTGTACCGTTTCCCTCAGTCTCACATTACTCGGACCTTAATAGAAAGAACCCTGTATATACATACATACATATATATATATATATATATATATATATATATATATATATATATATATATATATATATATATATATATATCCATGATCGCCGTTCCCGGGTTAGGGAGGTAGCGCCAGGAACAGACGAAGAAAGGTCGCATCCGCTCACATTCATTCTCCAGCTGTTATGCGTAATGCACCGAAACCACAGCTCCCTATTTACATCCAGGCCCCACAGACCTCTGTATGGTTTACCACGGACGCTTCACGTGCCCTGGTCGTGCCTCACACACATACATATTGTACCATCAGACATAGCCGTCTTTTCCTTCACCAACGATGATGTTTCCCGCCAATAAAGGTGAAATTCTTTTACATTGATTTCATGTGTCAGTACTTGCTGTAGATTTAAGTGGATGTCTCTAGAGTACCTTGACTCAATTTAGTGCGAAATAGGCACTGGTTGGCTGTCCCTGATCTTCGTGAGGCGACACATCATTATATATATATATGATATATGGGTATGTTTTAAGGAATAGTGGTTCCAACAATGTTGTATGGTTGCGAGGCGTGGGCTATGGATAGAGTTGTGCGCAGGAGGATGGATGTGCTGGAATTGAGATGTTTGAGGACAATGTGTGGTGTGAGGTGGTTTGATCGAGTAAGTAACGTAAGGGTAAGAGCGTGGTTGAGAGAGCAGAAGAGGGTGTTTTGAAATGGTTTGGGCACGTGGAGAGAATGAGTGAGGAAAGATTGACCAAGAGGATATATGTGTCGGAGGTGGAGGGAACGAGGAGAAGTGGGAGACCAAATTGGAGGTGGAAAGATGGAGTGAAAAAGGTTTTGTGTGATCGGGACCTGAACATGCAGGAGGGTGAAAGGAGGGCAAGGAATAGAGTGAATTGGATCGATGTGGTATACCGGGGTTGACGTGCTGTCTGGATTGAATCAGGGCATGTGAAGCGTCTGGGGTAAACCATGGAAAGTTGTGTGGGGCCTGGATGGGGAAAGGGAGCTGTGGTTTCGGGCATTATTGCATGACAGCTAGAGACTGAGTGTGAACGAATGGGGCCTTTGTTGTCTTTTCCTAGTGCTACCTCGCACACATGAGGGGGGAGGGGGATGGTATTCCATGTGTGGCGAGGTGGTGATGGGAATGAATAGAGGGAGAGAGGGTGAATTGTGAGCATGGGTATATATGTATGTGTCTGTGTGTGTATATATATGTGTACATTGAGATGTATAGGTATGTATATTTGCGTGTGTGGACGTGTATGTCTATACATTGTGTATGGGGGTGGGTTGGGCCATTTCTTTCGTCTGTTTCCTTGCGCTACCTCGCAAACGCGGGAGACAGCGACAAAGCAAGATAAATGAATAAATAAATATATATATATATATATATATATATATATATATATATATATATATATATATATATATATATATAGGGTAGGCTTGGGGGTTTCAACGCGTTGTTGCATCTTCCCATGTTCTGTATCAAATTATGTGTGACTCGGTTATGCTAGACGGTTCATAAAACGTGCTATAGCGTTGCTTGTTATCTCGTAAACCGTTGAACAAAAGAGCTTAATGTTGTGTAATTTGTAACGGATAAAGAGTTTGATTCTTTATCGTAAAAACTCTTAATAAAGGCGTTGTTACTGTGGCGGAATTGATTATATTAAAGGGGTTGATACTACAACGGAATTGATTATTCTAAAGGCGGTGATACTGAACTGTAATTAATGATATTAAAGTGGTAATCATTGTCGTAATTGAATATATTTAAGGTGTTGATGATATAATGAATAATTAGATTGGCCTGCTGATACTTATTAATTGATAACACTAAAGAGGTTAATAATATTGGGAATAGATATACTAAAACGTTTGATGATATATCTTAATTGAACTCATCAAGTCGGCTAATTATGTGAATAATTAGAGCTGATGATGTATAGCATTACATTTGTTGATATAGTATGGTAAATGACTCATTCATTTTGCAACAGGTGAACGTGTATCGTACATATTGCTTTCGTTTTGTGCCGGATGGGGCGATGATGCTTGACTTGTAGTGGTGGATAGAGAGTGGGGGGGGGTTGATGTTTGACTTGCAGTGGTGGATGAAGGGGGGGGGGTGATGCTTGACTTGCAGTGGTGGATGAAGGGGGGGGGGTGATGCTTGACTTGCAGTGGTGGATGGGGTCTGGAGGGATAGTGTGAGGGGTTGGGGGGGGATAGTTGGACTCCGCCGTTCGCACGACAGAGTGACTTCCTGAGGCTCGGAGGATAGACCCATCTGTTGCTGCTGATTGGGACATGAGGTGGGATGAATTGTGTGATGCTAAGAGAGAGAGAGAGAGAGAGAGAGAGAGAGAGAGAGAGAGAGAGAGAGAGAGAGAGAGAGAGTTGTAGGAGAGTGAGTCAAAAGTCTGTGATAGAATGAGTAAAGTTGTGCGAGGGTGACAGAGGAGTGAGGCAGCCTGCTCGCTGGTACCTACAACGAAATTTTGCGAAAGGAATATTTGGCGCGTAGCGCTTACTGCACGTCTTCACGAATAATACTGTCTCTACCGCTACTCACATTACATAATTGTCAGTCATGGGTTCATTTTGGGAGTGAATGACGAGTTGTTAGAATGAGTGAGTCAGTTTTGAGGTTGTGAGAGAGGAGAGTGTGTGAGGTGTAAGACTGCGGGATGGTGAGGGGGGCCCCGCGTCCCACCACAAGATGCTGCGTCATGGAAAGTAAGTGACCGTGGGAAGGGAGGAAGTGGGGGTTGGGATGGGGGGCGGGAGGGAGGGCAACATGGGTACCGGCCATCACAGCGCGGGGCAACGGGGACGAAACGGTGGCTACGGGAAGGAACAGTCAAGAGGAAGGGTGGCTATGGTACGCGAGAGGTGGTGGTGGGGTGGCCACGGGACGGGAGGGGTGGCCATGAGACGGGAGAGGTGGTTATGGGAAGGGAAGGTCCATGTGCTGATGTCACTGTTACGTCACAGTCCCCTCCCTCCCCCTCCGATGCCTCAGCAGTGCCTGTCGCCTCAGGAATGTCTTTGCTGTGCTGGAGTTTCATTGTTGACGTCAGAAAAATTTTTACGTCAGAGGAAAAGTTGTGACGTAGGAAGTGAGATGAATGACGTCATAGGTGGGGTTCTGTGTGGGATTGTGTCGTGCTTTCACGGAGGCGGGGGCGGGGTAGACGACCCATGTGGTGGCCAGAGGAGCCTCGTCTCTGCCTGGACGACAACCGCAGGGATGATGGTCGTCCTTCACGGGAGGAGTGGGCGTGGCGCGTTGCCTTCTGCCAGACTGTGGTGAATTAGAAGTTGTTGGGGGCGTCATAGCTGGGTTGGGGGAGGACGTGAGAGGTTGTTGGGGGCATCATTGCTTGGTGGTGGGGGGGGGGGGATGAGGGGTTGTTGAGGGCGTCATAGCCGGGTAGGGGTGGGGCGTGAGAGGTTGTTAGGTGCCTTCATTGCTGGGAAGGGTTAGGCCGTGAGTGGTTGTTGGGGGCGTCATAGCTGGGTGGGGCGTGGCACCAGACGGGCGCCACCCTGCCCAGCCCGACCCGCCGCAGACAACTCGTCCCGGCGTCCTAGACCCACAATCTGGTGGTAACCTCGGCACCCAGACCAGACCCTCGCACCCACACTGGGGTAGTGACTCGACCCTCACACCCATCCTGGGGTAGTGATTCGACCGTCAGACCCACACTGGGGTAGTGACTCGACCCTCACACCCATCCTGGGGTGGTGATTCGACCCTCAGACCCACCCTGGGTTAGTGATTCGACCATCAGACCCACACTGGGGTAGTGACTCGACCCTCACACTCACCCTGGGGTAGTGACTCGACCTTCAGACCACATTGGGGTTCTGCCAAGCAGTTCATTTAACCATGACTTCCTTGGCCATTTAACCCTGGTTATCTCGGCCATTTAATCTTGGGTATATTGGACATTTTTCTTACAGTCTTTGAGGTAGTGTTTGGTCTCCTGAGAGGGATCAGGAGCTGCTCCTAATGCCTGATACTGGCCCAGGCTGGATCATGACGCTGGTGAGTTCTTTGCTAGCTCCAGGGTACAACAACAACAACAACAACAGCTACTACTACTACTACTACTACTACTACTACTACTATACTACTACTATTGATTACTACTACTACCGTTGAATGTTTATCCTGAAAGTGTGTGCCTCTGAACCTGCACTTGTGCTGGTCGTCTGTTCCGTTTTCTGTTTAAAAAACAGAACTTTTCGTTCTTGGAAGCATGCGTGGGTACTTCCCATCCCAAAGACCGGTGACCCGTTCTAACCCCTCTAACTATCGTCCTGTCGCTTTGACATCTACCATTTCCAAAATGTTTGGATTCCTCCTCGGCTCCCATATCCTCAAACATCTTGAATCCCACAGTCTTTTTTCTGATCAACCAGTATGGCTTCCGTAAGTGATATTCTTCCCCAACTTACTAATGTATGGTCATCATCCCGCAATGTTGGGTCACTTTCCTTCTTTGAAATAGGCATTATTTTGAGTTTTGCTCCCGAGAGCTGGCTGCATGTTTGCCCCCATCACTAGCGAGACCATGCAATACTCGGCAAGCTGCTGCATCGCATGATTACTGTGTGGTCGTTGGCAACTCTAGGATGGGCTATTTTGATAACTTACTTTTCCTACACGTCGAAGCTTTGGAACTAACCCTTTCATGTTTTTCCCGGTAAATGTTTTCTGGCACATTTTAAAAGAGATTTTTTTCACTTCCCCCAAGTCGTAAATCTTTTTTCTTGGCTCTTCTTTTTCCCTTTCATTAACTCTTCTATGTGACAGTAAGGGCCCGGCCTTGATGTGGACTTTTGTCCGTGACTGGAGCCTCTAGCGTAAGAAGAGCCAGTGTGAACTGGTGTGGCAACGAGTTGGATGACGTTGTTGGTGGCAGGGAGCATTTACATGTACAAGAACTACATGCTAACACATATTTAGCTTGTGTGTATGTACACACACACACACACACACACACACACAGAGGCACGCTCGTACTTCACATGAGAGGATAACCTGCAGTATGTCTGGTGATGGTGGTGGGAGGGGAAGTCTTATATAACCAGCAGACACTGCACATTGAACCCTAAGGAAGAATGTTGGCAAGAATGACCGACGGACATATTTACGTGTGGGTTGATGCACCAGCAGCAGCAGCAGCAGTAACATAGTAACACACCAGCTGTGCCACTACTCATCTCCTCACCTCAGAAGCTTAGTGTATTGCACGAAGGACTTTTTTTTTCATGTCCTAAGATTTCTCAGTAGTTGATCGGTCGATCAGTAGGAACCGAAGTGTATAATGACGACTAATGTAACGTAATTCCTCTTGTCAAGCCCACATAGAGGCACCGATTCGGCTGCCTTGACATAAAAGGCTAGGGAGAGTTGGTGCGTCTGGTATGTATTTATATGTCTGGCGACCTCTCCGGTTACTGAGAGGATTTGATGCTCTCCTGTTGGGGAGTACTGGTAGGTCTCCTGTTACTGAGAGAGTTTGATCCTCTTCTGTTAGGGAGTACTGGTTGGTCTCCTGTTACTGAGAGGATTTGATGCTCTCCTGTTAGGGAGTACTGGTTGGTCTCCTGTTACTGAGAGAGTTTGATCCTCTTCTGTTAGGGAGTACTGGTCGGGTCATCTACCTTGCTGCACCACACACATCACTCAGAAGCCGTCACACAGCAGCTCCCTCACATATGGTTCCGTCAGAAGCTGTCCACATGAATCAGTTTGACGTCATCTTTTTAACTTTTTGTTGATAATATCGCTTACCGTATTGTTGCTCCCCCTCCCCCCCCCCCCCCTCTCTCTCTCTCTCTCTCTCTCTCTCTCTCTCTCTCTCTCTCTCTCTCTCTCTCTCTCTCTCTCTCTCTCTCTCTCTATTTTGCAGCTATTACTTCGACTTGAGGTCTCGATTTATGGCTGCTGTCTTCCCTCCTACTCCTTTAGCTAAGTCACTTAGCACCCGGTACTCCAGTATATCTGAGGTCACGCAACACCCGACGGGCCACCACGTCCTGGGTCACGCAGCACCCGACGGGCCGCCACGTCCTGGGTCACGCAGCACCCGACGGGCCAGCACTGCTCACAGTTTATAGGGTGAGCGTTGGCAACTGGAGGAGTGGTCGATGCTGTGTGTGCTCCCCTCCCACAGCCAGACTGTAAAAGCCTCAGCCCCTACATGTCTCCCTCGGCCCCTACCATCCGTCTTCCTACAAGAGCCTGGTCCTCCGTCACTTGAGGAACGACCCGGAGGTTCTTGCACCACACTGATGGTGGGGGCAGGCTAGGCCGGGATGATGATAGTAATGATAGTAACGATAATGATAGTGATACTTGTTTTAGTTTGAAAAATGATAATGATAAATATAACATAGTAATGATAGTCATGATTTTAAGTTGTAAATATGATAATAATAATGATAATAATAATGATAATGATAATAATAATAATGATAATGATAAAGCTTATACCACGAAGTTGTCTGAAATATTGTCACGACAGCATATCTGGAAGGCTCTGTATTTTGCCGGGAATCTAATCCAGTGAGCAATATCTGTCGGCTCGGTCGGTCGGACGGACGGTCGGTGCAGAACATAAAGAGGAGCAGTTGCTAGTGTGTACAGTATTGCCCTGGCGCAGCCTGAGCCGTAAACCCTTCCAGCACGACCCATGTGTTGGACGGTACGACCTATGAGCACGACGCTACGATCTTTGACAGTGATGGCCTGGGTCTTGTTCCTCAACGGTTAGATCAGAAGATAGTCAAAATACGATCACAACCACACCCAGTATGGATGGTAATTGTTAATGTGGTCACAGTAATACAGAATACGCAAGACGAAGATACATTAACACTTGAGAAACAATGTACAAATCAAGGATTGGATGCGACCCCCCCCCCCCCCCCACACACACACACACACACACACAACCTCCCCCAAGGGCAGTGCTTGTCCGGGCTGGGCCAGCCCCGCTGCTGTGCCCAGCCCATGACTACTTTCGCTTTCACTCCGCGTCCCCAAACCAGTGACTGCTGCATGCTTCCAGGCCTACAATTTCGATTTTTTTTTTCATTACGTTACAGATTGTACTATTTTCGTAGACATTCTGACACTACATCCTGAAGTTACCATGCACAGAGCTTATAGACATGTGATGTAATTGCATAGTGCATTTTTTATTTTAATTTGTCCTATATATGAAGTATTTTGACCTCTTTGTATGAGTCAGTGTTAACAACTGTACATATGTAATGTGATGTAATCTGACTGCCCATTGTAATGTCTGTACAATTCCACATACGAGCCCTGATATTGTGTATGTCCTACATCAACTTGACAAGTATTATGCTAATGCCATGTGTGATTGTTAAACTCTCTTAACGTATTTTACCACCATTATCACTTAGTATTCTGTAATTATGTATCATAAGTAAGTTGATAACAATGTATCAAGATAACACGGAGGAATTGGTATGGAAGGTTAACAATTAAAAGATAGTTTCATGTTTCATAAACGGTTTTTGAGAGAGAGAGAGAGAGAGAGAGAGAGAGAGAGAGAGAGAGAGAGAGAGAGAGAGAGAGAGAATGGCATTGGGACATCAGAAAGGCGTGCAAGGAATTTAAGGATGTTGAAGTGGGGGGGGGGGGGGGCGGAGTGGGGGCAGGGGCGTGTCTAGGGGAAATAGCGCCTGTGGCAAGCACTGAAATTGCGTTCCTGGCTTGATTAGAAATGTACATACAGTGGATTTATATGAAAATATATACAGTGTAATTATAAATTGTTTAAGAGTTAGGCCAAACTTAAATTTGTATAAACTCTTAGCGCCTTAAAGACTTATTTGATCAAAATTGTAACGTAGAAGCGATAATACAACTGGGAGTAGCAAAATACTACTATAATTGAAAAGTAGACGAGTTTCTTTTTTATCTCACAAAAGCAAACCGTTGAAAATGTCAATCGGGTAGCATAGGTAAAAAAAAAAAAAACCTGTTGAGTGGCGCCCCCCATGATTATTTCAAGTATAGATATGTTTGAAGACTTATCTTTCAGTTTTAAAACAAAACTTTTTTTAAGCTAAAAAAAATACCCTGGGATGGTGTCGGTCATGTGAACCCACTCCTTGCCAACATTTGCCCGGGTTCTTCGTCTGGCAATACTTTCTGATTTGTGAACTGTTAATGCAATTTTGAGTTGTGGTGCGATAGTCTCGCTCTCTGCCATGACCTTGAATGGTACATAATGGTGGTGTTACAGTGGTTTAATGAATTGGTTGAATAACAGTGGTATTCCAGTGGTAATGTAACATGGTCTTGTTACAGTGGTGTTCCAATCTGATTTTACTGGGTTGTCGGTATAGGATGGTGTTAACAGCAGTGGTATAATATGATGGCGTAATGATAGTGATGTTTCAGTGGTGATGTAACATGGTGGTTACAATAGTGGTGTTACTGGTGGTAGAGCGGCGTCTTCCCTCCTGGCTATATTGATTTTTGCCAAGTGGCGCCACACTGTTATGTATCGTACGCCCATGGAGGCTGGCGAGCCCGCGCTCCCGGGATGCCCATGGAGGCTGGCACGCCCACGTTCCCGGCACGCCCATGATGCCTAGGTCGCCCACGTTCCCAGCAACTACAGTTGTATTCAGTGGGTGCAGACGTGTATTTTCACTAGTTACAGTTTTATTTATTAAGCAAATTAGAAACGTTTTTCACTAGTTTTGCTACCGTATTTACCAAGCGTATGTAGACATTTCCACGAGCTAATAGATGTATTTACTGGCTGTTGAATAGAAATCAGTGGCTGTTTTTGACGTTAGTATACATTTCCACCGGTTATAGTTGTAGTTAGTGAATGTAGAAAATATATCTTCACTGACTCCAGATGGATTGAGGAAGTGAAAACAAACATTTTTACTGGCAGTAGTTGTATTCAGTCAGTCCAGTTTCCTCAGTGAGTGTATACACAGCCATTATAAACAAACGAAATTTTCTCGTTATTTATTTTACTGAGGCATGTATCCAACAAACGAATAGTATTCTTTTAGGTCATATTCATTGTAGGTGAAGTAGGAAAACGAAATTAAATGCGTTCAGAATTTTTTTTTTACTGTTGGAGACATTGACCTGCTGCTATAACTATTGTAAACAATATGCTGTGACCTATTGCTATAACTTGTAAACAATATACTGTAACCTGTTGCTATAACTTGTAAACAATATGCTGTAACCTATTGCTATAAGTATTGTAAACAATATACTGTAACCTGTTGCTATAAATTGTAAACAGTATGCTGTGACCTATTGCTATAACTTTTAAACAATATGCAGTAACCTATTGCTATAACTGTTGTAAACAATATACTGTAACCTATTGCTATAACTTGTAAATAGTATACCGTAACCAGTTGCTATAACTGTTGTAAACAATATACGTAACCTGTTGCTATAACTGTTGTAAACAGTATACTGTGTAGACGTCTGTAACTGATGTAAACGGTGAACCATTTCTTTTTTTTACTGCTATCAAGAAGAGACTACTGCTGGAAACTGTTGTATACTGTAGACCAAGCTGGTCTGGTCTGTAGTGACCTGGTCGACCCGTATGGCACACTGTTGACGCCCCTATGTTGTTTACGCCTGTATGGAGGGGAGGGGAGCGATGTCCTGTAATTAGGGCTTGTGCAGACATAGAGGAGGGGGCCGGGTGCTCTCGAATTGTAGACTTGCTTGTGGGGGGGGGGGGTTGATCCAGAAAACTCGGACGTTCTCTTAAGTTATCTTTCTTTTCGGGGAAAGTTGGGGGGGGGGGGGTAATCTGTAGAGGTAATAATACAGGAGGAAAGGATTCATAGACCCCTGCTACCGGCTCTCTTTGCACCCCCCCCCCCCCCACACACACACACACATACCCATCACTGTACAAGTACTGGTAGCAACATCAAAGTTTGTGTGTCATTCTCTGACACCTGTCACATCTCCCTGTGTGGCAGATGTTTACACTTCACACCCTCTCTTTGTAGCTTATAACAAGAATTTTGTTGTTATTTTTATATTGTCGTTACTGTCTGTTTATAGAAAGATTACTTATGGTGGGGTGTAAAGTTTGTGTGAGTTGTGATTACTTTTGGTGTGGTGTAAAGTTTGTAAAGGTTGTAATTGATTACATTTGGTGTTGGGTAAAGTTTGTGTGGGTTGTGATTGATTGCTTTTAGTGTTGTGTGGTTGTGTGATGTAATCGTTGTCTCTGGGGCCTGCCAGTCACACTGTAACCTGTAACATAACTTGGGGTCATTATTTGGTCATCGTAAATCATATCACAGCTGATGTTTTCTATCATCTACGGAATTTAATGGTACAAGTCCCAGAACGTAAGCCTGGACTACACTTGAGTTAGGGTACTTATAAAAGTGTTTAACCTGGAACTTACTTAGGATACTTATGATAATGTTTAACCTGAATCTTGACTTGTATCTTTAGGAATATTCCAACCTTGGCTAAGGAACCTTACACTGATGGTTTTGAGATACTTTCCCAACAATCATTCCGACCATTCGTACTTCCCTGCCAGTAACCGTGTTAACACTGCACGCGACCCAAGTCCTTAATGGAACCCTCTCCCAGTCCTTTGTGCAGTATGGTGGCAGTATATGGATTTTTACCCCAGTTTGGAGGAGCAAGAACGATTTTTTTTACTGAACGGAAATGAGTTAAGACTTTTTCTGGTGTTTTTTTATTGTATTTTTTCTATACGAACTAGCAGCACTGTAGAGGATTTTTTTCCGTCATTTACAGGGTGGAAGGAGTATACTGCGAATTTTTTTTTTACAGGTTGAACTTAGGTGTATTGGGTTGTTGTTGGGAGATTTACAGCTTCAGTAAACGGGCCGTCCTCAGTTGCCATATTAAGAACACTGTTTACTTGGCTTTTACTCTGTGACGTCACCTTGTTTACATTTACTTGTAATCCTGAGCGTCCCTCTGCCGCTGACGTCAGCAACTGCTGAGCAACCCTTCCATTTGGAGGTAATTAACCCCTTCAGCGCGAGGGCACGACCCTTAGGGACGTTGTTGCGACCCCTGAGTATAATGGTGTGGCCTTCAAACGAACCGATAAGTGTCTGGTTAAAGAGGAGGTCGTCATATCCGAGGCTCGTACCGTCGCTTTCAAGAGTGCACCGTCATGCTCAAGACTGTACCGTCGTGCTCAAGACTGTACCGTCGTGCTCAAGACTGCACCGTCGTGCTCAAGAGTGTACCGTCGTGCTCAAGACTGTACCGTCGTGCTCAAGACTGTACCGTCGTGCTCAAGAGTGCACCGTCATGCTCAAGACTGTACCGTCGTGCTCAAGACTGCACCGTCGTGCTCAAGAGTGTACCGTCGTGCTCAAGACTGCACCGTCGTGCTCAAGAGTGTACCGTCGTGCTCAAGAGTGTACCGTCGTGCTCAAGAGTGTACCGTCGTGCTCAAGACTGCACCGTCGTGCTCAAGACTGTACCGTCATGCTCAAGAGTGTACCGTCGTGCTCAAGACTGTACCGTCGTGCTCAAGACTGCACCGTCGTGCTCAAGACTGTACCGTCATGCTCAAGAGTGTACCGTCGTGCTCAAGACTGTACCGTCGTGCTCAAGACTGCACCGTCGTGCTCAAGACTGTACCGTCGTGCTCAAGACTGCACCGTCGTGCTCAAGAGTGTACCGTCGTGCTCAAGAGTGTACCGTCGTGCTCAAGACTGTACCGTCATGCTCAAGACTGCACCGTCGTGCTCAAGACTGTACCGTCGTGCTCAAGACTGTACCGTCGTGCTCAAGACTGTACCGTCGTGCTCAAGAGTGTACCGTCGTGCTCAAGAGTGTACCGTCGTGCTCAAGACTGTACCGTCGTGCTCAAGACTGCACCGTCGTGCTCAAGACTGTACCGTCATGCTCAAGAGTGTACCGTCGAGCTTACAACATGTTAACGTGGGATAAAAAGCTGTTGCTGCCTTGGTTCACATAAACCGTCTTTACAAACTTCTGTGATGACCTGTAGAAACCATCATTACAAACTGCTGTGATGACCAGGAGAACGCAACGTTACAAAGTGTAATAATGACCATTGAAACCTACGTATAGATGTTGTAGGTTAGACTATAGTGATGTGAGCTGGTGTGTTTATGTGGGGGTGGGTCACCTTCGGGTTACGCCCCTCAGCCAGGCGCTCGCTGCAACCACAGATTTAAGGGGAGAGGGTTGGGGTGAGGGGCGGAACATTTGGAAGACCAGGGGAGAGAGGAATGGTGAGGGTTGTCTGAAGGGGAGGAATGTTAAGGGTCATTTGAATGTGGGGAATGTTACGGGACGTGTGGAGGGCGAGGTGTGATAAAGGCTGCGGACGGTACCACGGCTGAGCAAGAGTGAATGAAAACCTTGGTACGTCGTCAGCAGCCGAGATATATATATATATATATATATATATATATATATATATATATATATATATATATATATATATATAGATAGATAGATAGATAGATAGAGAGAGAGAGAGAGAGAGAGAGAGAGAGAGAGAGAGAGAGAGGGGTTGGTTGGTGTGACAGACACATGAGTGAGGTTGTCGAGCCGCCGTAGACAGGTAACGTTGAAGTCATCATGCAGGCAGGTGTGTGTGTGTGTACGTGTTGAGTCGTGCGTGAGGGTGGTGCGGGGCAGGGCCCGGGCCTACGGACGGCACCGCTGGAGGACAAACTGAAATATGATACTTGGCAGAGGGTAGTGTTCCCCCTGGAGGGGAGGGTGGGGGACGGGCTAGGGAAGCCTCCAAGATTTGGGTAGGGAAGGGCGCGGGGTGGCCTTCCTGAGGCTTGAGTTGAGGGTGGTGTGTGTGTGTGAGCGGGTGGGGGGGATGTATAGGGAAGACCCTGGTCGTGGAAGGGGTGAGGGGAAGAACCCTCACCCAGGGGAGGTGTAACGCGCCTGGGGCATCTGTGGTCATGACAGTTGCGTCTCAGCTGGTCCACCGACGTGACGCTCAATGGCTCGGCCATACATGTTCATGGCCGCTGACGTCTGCTGATATGGTTGTGACTGACGTTATTTTGATGACCAAATGGCTTAGTTGATTATTGTGTCGTGGTCAAGTGTGTGTGTGTGTGTGTGTGTGTGTGTGTGTGTGTGTCGGTCGGGGAAGTGATTCTGGGTGGACGAAGGTTAACCGTCAGGGCACGACGGTACGACTCTTTGAGTACGACGGGACGACCCTGAGGTGTGATACCCTGGCCTTTGACCTTACCCTTCATGGTCAGGTCAGAGGCCAGGCCGTCGTACCCAAGGGTTGTACCGTCACGCTCCCGGGATCGGGTTGATAAGGTGACGGGGTGACGCAGGTTGACGCGGTGGGATCGGTGGATGCAGGGCGTCACCATCAGCCCCTCCACTACAGGGAAGCCAGACATGGCACGCTCCAGACGTGCATACCCCCCCTGCCGTCTGCCTCAGTCATGGCTCAGTGCATAACACCTGTGCTGAGCTTACTGTAACGTAAGGCATGTGGTTATCTTCATGGACCAGTATGATGACTTAGTATATCCTAAGGCATATGGTTATCTTTATAGAGAAGTATGATGACTGGTTATCCTCGTCAGGTAGGGGAACTGTTATCTTAAAAGTGTTGATTAGAGGAAGTGGCTCTCTTTTGGGTTAGATTGGGGAAAGGGTTAGCGTCGTAGCACATGGGATGGACAGATACAAAAGTGATGGTCCATGATGAGATTATCTGCTGTCGTGATCTTATTTGTGGTAGAAATATAACAGTAAAGCAAAAGGCATCTACCCACCCCTCCGGCTTATCAAGTCTGCAGGAACATAAGGTATAACAAGAGACCCTGAAATATGGAGGAAATATTCTGTCATGGAAGTTTTAAGGGCAAGCGGGTGAGGGAAAAGTTGACTTCTCGAAATTCTCCTCAGTGATGGGTTACCAGCTTTGCTTCTTGATTATTTTGTATCAGTTTTGTTTGTACCACATTTCCTCGGGTCGAAGTAAGGCAGGTGTGGGACGGGAGATGGAAGTGCATCTCTGTCATCTTTACTGGCACATTACCATCTTGTTGCGGTTAGGTAAACATTGTGGTGTCGGAGGATGCTGCTTGCTGGGGAAGATGTCTATCTTAGAATCAGGTAGGGGAAATAGGTGTCTTAAAGTAAGGGAAATCTACTGTGGAGAGCTTAAGAAGCGTCACAAAATAGAGGAAACATAGCAGTTTATCTCGACTAGTGAGAGGTAACATATGAAATATACTGAATAAAACTCTGAAATTATTTTTATATTAAAGGTAGTTTTGTTTCTTCTTGTTTAGCAGGAGAAAGAAGCCAGGGATAGACGGGGATAGTGGTTGATGCTAGGTTGGCTGAAATTGGCACAGTACTTTAGTGTAACTGATAATATGAGGAAGGACGGGCGTGGCTGGTCGGGCGTTCCATCATGCTCGCTCAGTGGCCACGTTCTTGTTGACATAGATGACGTCATGGCCTAGTTGGCCAAGGCTCCTCGGCTTCGCGCTCACAGGAATCATGAACCCTTTGAGCACCACGCTATAACCCTTGAACACTACGGTACGAGCGCTCGAACACGACGGTACGATCCTTGAACAGGACGGTACTACCCCTTGGATATGCCCTCCTGGCCTGTGACCTGTGGCTTATTGTAGCGAAAAGGAGGCAGTAGAGATGGTCTGGGAGATACTGACTTTCTGGAGTATCAGTAATGACTGGTTGGTAGTTGTGGTGGTGACTGATTGGTAGTTGTGGTGGTGGCTGGTTGGTAGTTGTGGTGGTGGGTGGTTGGTAGTTGTGGTGATGACTGATTGGTAGTTGTGGTGGTGACTGGTTGGTAGTTGTGGTGATGACTGATTGGTAGTTGTGGTGGTGACTGGTTGGTAGTTGTGGTGGTGGCTGGTTGGTAGTTGTGGTGGTGGGTGGTTGGTAGTTGTGGTGGTGACTGATTGGTAGTTGTGGTGGTGACTGGTTGGTAGTTGTGGTGATGACTGATTGGTAGTTGTGGTGGTGACTGATTGGTAGTTGTGGTGGTGACTGATTGGTAGTTGTGGTGGTGGCTGGTTGGTAGATGTGGTGGTGACTGGTTGGTAGTTGTGGTGGTGACTGATTGGTAGTTGTGGTGGTGACTGGTTGGTAGTTGTGGTGGTGACTGATTGGTAGTTGTGGTGGTGGCTGGTTGGTAGATGTGGTGGTGACTGGTTGGTAGTTGTGGTGGTGACTGGTTGTAGTTATGGTGGTGACTGAAAACTGTTGGCAAGAAAATAAAGGAAAGAGTCCTGAATAGAAAAGGAGACACAAGAAACATTGGAAGGAATTCGAATGAGTAGAAATGAAGATCTATTGCAGGTGAGATAGATAGATAGATAGACAGACAAACAAGCAGAGGCAAATTGATAGATAGATAGGCAGAGAGAGAGAGAGAGAGAGAGAGAGAGAGAGAGAGAGAGAGAGAGAGAGAATGTCACTGGGAGTAAGAAGGACATCTAAGACTTTATTTGTGAGGGTATTATGGGGTGCAGGCCAGGCCGGGGGTCAGTCATGGGGGATGGGGTAGACGTTAGCCATGGACTGGCCCACTTGCTCCTCAGACACACACACACACACACACACAGTAAGGACCTTCCTCACGCTCTTGCCCGTTTATTCATATACTCTCTCCAGGTCATTCACTCCTCCATTCTCATTCATTCAGTCTCACACTTACTCCCTTTTCTTCGCTTGCGGTCGCGCTTTCCTGCTCTCTCTCTCTCTCTCTCATCCCAGCAGGTGTTCACTCTCTGTGTCGTTCATTGACGGTGTTTGTGTCACTCATTCATTTGGTGGGTCGGGGGTAGGAGGGGATGTTCCCCTGTGGGAGGGTAGTGACCAGGAGCGCTGGGGCCCTACTGAAGTTCGGTACTTCCTACTGCATGATATTAATATTTATGATATTAATGATATTAATGTTTTGAAATGTGTGTGTGTGTGTATGTGGGCGGGGGGGGGAGGGGATATATACACAGAGGGAGCGTGCCATTGCTTCCACGCCTGGGGGGAAGTGAAGGCAAGTGATTAGTATACATTGGGTACAACATATCGCCAGACATGGCTGGGTGCGGGTGACACGTGGGCCCGAGTAGGGTCCAGGGACCCAACCCAGAGGGTCCTTGTCTCGTCAGCACAGGAGGTCTGGCACTAACGTCCTCGGTGTAACACTAAGCAAGGTAACATAGGCCATACATGTACAGAGTGGCAGGGTTCGGCTGGGTAAAATTTCAAGCATTACACTGGCGAGCGAGAACACACACCCCCATACTGAATATACAATATACAGGGTCTGGGGTACATCAATTACATGGTGCATATTAAACAGGATACAAAGTGATATTGACTGTGGCGTGAGAACAGCAACATTATGATTTTGACTTTTTTAATACACACACAAACAAATTAAGTCAATGATAGTGTGGATGGCTGTCTCTTACCGGCAGACAGGTGGAAGCAAGCACACACAGTGTGTGTGTGTGTACATGTGTCTGTGCATAACAAGTGAGTGGCAGGAGGGCTTTGGGGTGCAGAGGGTTCACCTCACATGAGAAGCCAGTCAACGTTGATGGTGTTCATAGAGTACAAAGTGAGACAGTACAAGGTATACACATTCATGCACATGTATTACGCTTTGTGTCGTACCACATATACAAGAGATAGACCAGTACCTTACCGTACAGTACTGTACTTTCCTCAAGAGATAGACCAGTACCTTACTGTACAGTACTGTACTTTCCTCAAGAGATAGACCAGTACCTTACTGTACAGTACTGTACTTTCCTCAAGAGATAGACCACTACCTTACTGTACAGTACTGTACTTTCCTCAAGAGATAGACCAGTACCTTACCGTACAGTACTGTACTTTCCTCAAGAGATAGACCAGTACCTTACTGTACAGTACTGTACTTTCCTCAAGAGATAGACCAGTACCTTACTGTACAGTACTGTACTTTCCTCAAGAGATAGACCAGTACCTTACTGTACAGTACTGTACTTTCCTCAAGAGATAGACCAGTACCTTACTGTACAGTACTGTACTTTCCTCAAGAGATAGACCAGTACCTTACTGTACAGTACTGTACTTTCCTCAAGAGATAGACCAGTACCTTACTGTACAGTACTGTACTTTCCTCAAGAGATAGACCAGTACCTTACTGTACAGTACTGTACTTTCCTCAAGAGATAGACCAGTACCTTACTGTACAGTACTGTACTTTCCTCAAGAGATAGACCAGTACCTTACTGTACAGTACTGTACTTTCCTCAAGAGATAGACCAGTACCTTACTGTACAGTACTGTACTTTCCTCAAGAGATAGACCAGTACCTTACTGTACAGTACTGTACTTTCCTCAAGAGATAGACCAGTACCTTACTGTACAGTACTGTACTTTCCTCAAGAGATAGACCAGTACCTTACTGTACAGTACTGTACTTTCCTCAAGAGATAGACCAGTACCTTACTGTACAGTACTGTACTTTCCTCAAGAGATAGACCAGTACCTTACTGTACAGTACTGTACTTTCCTCAAGAGATAGACCAGTACCTTACTGTACAGTACTGTACTTTCCTCAAGAGATAGACCAGTACCTTACTGTACAGTACTGTACTTTCCTCAAGAGATAGACCAGTACCTTACTGTACAGTACTGTACTTTCCTCAAGAGATAGACCAGTACCTTACTGTACAGTACTGTACTTTCCTCAAGAGATAGACCAGTACCTTACTGTACAGTACTGTACTTTCCTCAAGAGATAGACCAGTACCTTACTGTACAGTACTGTACTTTCCTCAAGAGATAGACCAGTACCTTACTGTACAGTACTGTACTTTCCTCAAGAGATAGACCAGTACCTTACTGTACAGTACTGTACTTTCCTCAAGAGATAGACCACTACCTTACTGTACAGTACTGTACTTTCCTCAAGAGATAGACCAGTACCTTACTGTACAGTACTGTACTTTCCTCAAGAGATAGACCAGTACCTTACTGTACAGTACTGTACTTTCCTCAAGAGATAGACCAGTACCTTACTGTACAGTACTGTACTTTCCTCAAGAGATAGACCACTACCTTACTGTACAGTACTGTACTTTCCTCAAGAGATAGACCAGTACCTTACTGTACAGTACTGTACTTTCCTCAAGAGATAGACCAGTACCTTACTGTACAGTACTGTACTTTCCTCAAGAGATAGACCACTACCTTACTGTACAGTACTGTACTTTCCTCAAGAGATAGACCAGTACCTTACTGTACAGTACTGTACTTTCCTCAAGAGATAGACCAGTACCTTACTGTACAGTACTGTACTTTCCTCAAGAGATAGACCACTACCTTACTGTACAGTACTGTACTTTCCTCAAGAGATAGACCAGTACCTTACTGTACAGTACTGTACTTTCCTCAAGAGATAGACCAGTACCTTACTGTACAGTACTGTACTTTCCTCAAGAGATAGACCAGTACCTTACTGTACAGTACTGTACTTTCCTCAAGAGATAGACCAGTACCTTACTGTACAGTACTGTACTTTCCTCAAGAGATAGACCAGTACCTTACTGTACAGTACTGTACTTTCCTCAAGAGATAGACCAGTACCTTACTGTACAGTACTGTACTTTCCTCAAGAGATAGACCAGTACCTTACTGTACAGTACTGTACTTTCCTCAAGAGATAGACCAGTACCTTACTGTACAGTACTGTACTTTCCTCAAGAGATAGACCAGTACCTTACTGTACAGTACTGTACTTTCCTCAAGAGATAGACCAGTACCTTACTGTACAGTACTGTACTTTCCTCAAGAGATAGACCAGTACCTTACTGTACAGTACTGTACTTTCCTCAAGAGATAGACCAGTACCTTACTGTACAGTACTGTACTTTCCTCAAGAGATAGACCAGTACCTTACCGTACAGTACTGTACTTTCCTCAAGAGATAGACCAGTACCTTACTGTACAGTACTGTACTTTCCTCAAGAGATAGACCAGTACCTTACTGTACAGTACTGTACTTTCCTCAAGAGATAGACCAGTACCTTACTGTACAGTACTGTACTTTCCTCAAGAGATAGACCAGTACCTTACTGTACAGTACTGTACTTTCCTCAAGAGATAGACCAGTACCTTACCGTACAGTACTGTACTTTCCTCAAGAGATAGACCAGTACCTTACTGTACAGTACTGTACTTTCCTCAAGAGATAGACCAGTACCTTACTGTACAGTACTGTACTTTCCTCAAGAGATAGACCAGTACCTTACTGTACAGTACTGTACTTTCCTCAAGAGATAGACCAGTACCTTACTGTACAGTACTGTACTTTCCTCAAGAGATAGACCAGTACCTTACTGTACAGTACTGTACTTTCTCAAGAGATAGACCAGTACCTTACTGTACAGTACTGTACTTTCCTCAAGAGATAGACCAGTACCTTACTGTACAGTACTGTACTTTCCTCAAGAGATAGACCAGTACCTTACCGTACAGTACTGTACTTTCCTCAAGAGATAGACCAGTACCTTACCGTACAGTACTGTACTTTCCTCAAGAGATAGACCAGTACCTTACTGTACAGTACTGTACTTTCCTCAAGAGATAGACCAGTACCTTACTGTACAGTACTGTACTTTCCTCAAGAGATAGACCAGTACCTTACTGTACAGTACTGTACTTTCCTCAAGAGATAGACCAGTACCTTACTGTACAGTACTGTACTTTCCTCAAGAGATAGACCAGTACCTTACTGTACAGTACTGTACTTTCCTCAAGAGATAGACCAGTACCTTACTGTACAGTACTGTACTTTCCTCAAGAGATAGACCAGTACCTTACCGTACAGTACTGTACTTTCCTCAAGAGATAGACCAGTACCTTACTGTACAGTACTGTACTTTCCTCAAGAGATAGACCAGTACCTTACTGTACAGTACTGTACTTTCCTCAAGAGATAGACCAGTACCTTACCGTACAGTACTGTACTTTCCTCAAGAGATAGACCAGTACCTTACTGTACAGTACTGTACTTTCCTCAAGAGATAGACCAGTACCTTACTGTACAGTACTGTACTTTCCTCAAGAGATAGACCAGTACCTTACTGTACAGTACTGTACTTTCCTCAAGAGATAGACCAGTACCTTACTGTACAGTACTGTACTTTCCTCAAGAGATAGACCAGTACCTTACTGTACAGTACTGTACTTTCCTCAAGAGATAGACCAGTACCTTACTGTACAGTACTGTACTTTCCTCAAGAGATAGACCAGTACCTTACTGTACAGTACTGTACTTTCCTCAAGAGATAGACCAGTACCTTACTGTACAGTACTGTACTTTCCTCAAGAGATAGACCAGTACCTTACTGTACAGTACTGTACTTTCCTCAAGAGATAGACCAGTACCTTACTGTACAGTACTGTACTTTCCTCAAGAGATAGACCAGTACCTTACTGTACAGTACTGTACTTTCCTCAAGAGATAGACCAGTACCTTACTGTACAGTACTGTACTTTCCTCAAGAGATAGACCAGTACCTTACTGTACAGTACTGTACTTTCCTCAAGAGATAGACCAGTACCTTACTGTACAGTACTGTACTTTCCTCAAGAGATAGACCAGTACCTTACTGTACAGTACTGTACTTTCCTCAAGAGATAGACCAGTACCTTACTGTACAGTACTGTACTTTCTCAAGAGATAGACCACTACCTTACTGTACAGTACTGTACTTTCCTCAAGAGATAGACCACTACCTTACTGTACAGTACTGTACTTTCCTCAAGAGATAGACCAGTACCTTACTGTACAGTACTGTACTTTCCTCAAGAGATAGACCAGTACCTTACTGTACAGTACTGTACTTTCCTCAAGAGATAGACCAGTACCTTACTGTACAGTACTGTACTTTCCTCAAGAGATAGACCAGTACCTTACTGTACAGTACTGTACTTTCCTCAAGAGATAGACCAGTACCTTACTGTACAGTACTGTACTTTCCTCAAGAGATAGACCAGTACCTTACTGTACAGTACTGTACTTTCTCAAGAGATAGACCAGTACCTTACTGTACAGTACTGTACTTTCCTCAAGAGATAGACCAGTACCTTACTGTACAGTACTGTACTTTCCTCAAGAGATAGACCAGTACCTTACTGTACAGTACTGTACTTTCCTCAAGAGATAGACCAGTACCTTACTGTACAGTACTGTACTTTCCTCAAGAGATAGACCAGTACCTTACTGTACAGTACTGTACTTTCCTCAAGAGATAGACCAGTACCTTACTGTACAGTACTGTACTTTCCTCAAGAGATAGACCAGTACCTTACTGTACAGTACTGTACTTTCCTCAAGAGATAGACCAGTACCTTACTGTACAGTACTGTACTTTCCTCAAGAGATAGACCACTACCTTACTGTACAGTACTGTACTTTCCTCAAGAGATAGACCAGTACCTTACTGTACAGTACTGTACTTTCCTCAAGAGATAGACCAGTACCTTACTGTACAGTACTGTACTTTCCTCAAGAGATAGACCAGTACCTTACCGTACAGTACTGTACTTTCCTCAAGAGATAGACCAGTACCTTACTGTACAGTACTGTACTTTCCTCAAGAGATAGACCAGTACCTTACCGTACAGTACTGTACTTTCCTCAAGAGATAGACCAGTACCTTACTGTACAGTACTGTATTAGCGATAGTGTGGAGGCGTAGGAGAGATGTGCACTGGTTGTGTGGTAGGGTTAGAGGGGGGGGGGGGGCGAGGTTGGCAGTAGGGAAGGGGGCTCTCCTTCTTCTGGTGAGGTGGGAACATGCCGGGTGGCACACAAGACAGACAGGAAATCACACTACTTCCAGGCCCGGCTCTCCCGGCCCTCAGGCGGAAATCACCCTTGACTTCCCCTGTGAAGGTCAGGAAGGTCGGAACGAGTTCCCCCGGGGGTCTGCTACCACAGTGGCCAGGTGTGGCACCTTGCCCCAGGGGTCTGCTGTCACAGTGGCCAGGTGTGGCACCTTGCCCCAGGGGTCTGCGGTCACAGTGGCCAGGTGTGGCACCCTGCACCAGGGGGTCTACTGTCACAGGGGCCAGGTGTGGCACCCTGCACCAGGGGTCTGCTACCACCGTGGCCAGGTGTGGCACCCCGCCCCAGGGGAGTGCCGCAGTGGGTGGGTGTGGCACTCGTCACGTCCTGCCCTATCTTCCTCATGTTGCAATGTTTTGGGTGTGAAATATCTGTTAGGAAACATGTACATGTGTCGACTCACATATGAGTAAGCGTGTACTTATCGTTCACACTCATGGAGGTACGTTGTATTGTGAAGGCCATGTTTCTCGTATGGACATTAAGATGGGTCTGGGGAAGTTTTGCTGTCATCACGGTGCTCTGGGGACGTACGGCCTCATCCAATCAGTGAAATGGTGTTTACAGGGGATGAGAGAAGGAGGTGTTCATTGGACGAGGGACCGACGTTGGTGAGCTGTAAACTGGCTGTCAAGAAATAGACTTAAAGAGACGTTGTAGGAGAGGGAACCTGTACTGGCCTGCTGCAGTTCGGATCCTTACTATTGGAGGGCATGATGTGGTGTGTATGTGTATAAGATGGTAACTAGGGCGGAGGGCGACGGTGTCAACCTTCGCGGTCAAGGAGTGACATGACCTCAGTTTAGGTCATGTTTTGTTGTGAGTATTATTATCCTGCCTCCAGCATGTGCCTACCCTTGTGAGCACCACGGTACCACCCGTGGGTGTATTGACCTGCACGTAAGGGTCATCGCAAAGACCAGGCTATTATACCCAATGGTCATATCCTCCCCTCGTGCTCAAGTGTCTGATGACACCGCAAGTTTTTGATTTCCCATTGTACGACATGTGTCATTATGGCAGAGACCCTAGTGATAGTCACGTGAACTAAAGACGTACACAAGGACAAAGGCTCCCCACCACCGGATGAAGTCCCTACCATTGTCCGGTGGAAGGGTTGGGTGTTCCCTAGGACGGGGGCCTGCTCCATCCTGTAGACCAGGGCAGCATTGGGGAAGGACGTTTACTGTTGCGGCCCAGAAGAACCCGATGTCACGAATCAGGTGGCAGTTGGTCACAGGCCTGACCCCTCAGCTTTGTCCCTCACCATGTCATGAGTGTTCTCAGGGGAGCCACATCCCCTCACCAGCTGCCACATGATGGACACTGCCTGGTGTGACTGCCTCTCGTGGCCAGTTCCACCCCCTCGTCACCCGCTGATTATTGTGGCGGCCGCCGTGCTCATCGGGTTATCACTGGCGCTGTGATGACAATGGTTACAAAGGGTCTCTGTGCCGACATTTGTGATAGACTCGTATATGATGCCATTAAATGCCAGAGCTGGCCTTTTCATCCTCCAGCGGTGATGCACCATAAGTGGTTCCTGATGCGCTATACTGATAACTTCAGCCTCAGCCGACCACCGTACACAGGCTGCGGTCTTAATATACCAACTGTAGCTCGACACACGACAGATCGGCTTGATGTTTGCTGCTACTTACAGTATGATGGAGGGAGATTCTCCCCACCTCTGCCCTCCCCAGTGCTAACCTGTAAATTTCTGGTCCGCATTATTCTTCCTGCTCACCAAGACGAAGATGCCGACACAGATGCTGCTCCAGAGGGTGGATGATCTTGCTGAAATATAGATCGATGCTTCAGTACAGTGACGGGTGGATGGTGTCACCATCTTCAGCACCCGGCCCACATGATTATCATCCCTCTCGTGACACAACAGACCAAAAGACGTAGCCAGAATGACTTTTGAAAGTATGCAAATTTTCATTATTTTTCGTAACCCGGTAAAACGTGAACAGTTTGATGGTGGCTGAAGTGCCACACATGATATCCACACAATCGCATACGATTTTTCGTTTGATAGATATTTCCCAAATCGTATGCCATTGTGCTGGATGTATCAGTAGTTAATGACAGTGGGGCAGCAAGTTCCCCTCGCATTGTCTGTGTTATGGCCTTCACGTTTCTCTTATCTCCATCACCGCACAGATCGATGGATCACATTCAGTCAGTTGTTCTCAATAGAACAGATCGTCCCGCCTCTCCTCCCATTGATACCCCCATCCCTCCCTCCTCCTCCTCATGCCCCTACCCACATTCTTTATATGACGAGTGTTCTCTCGGTAAGAACAAACCCCACACACTCATGTGGACAATACCTCCACTCTTGAGAGAGGTCCTGAACAGGCATCCGCTCATCTCCCATGACTCTGTCACGTCTTCACCTCCTTCTCATGCAATAGCCACTGCACTGTGTAGTACCCTGGTTCTGTAACCATGCCTCCTACAGACCTGCAATACATGACTTACCCTGTAAATAACATGATTTAACCCACCCCACCTCTCCTTCATAACTGTTTTGTAGTTTAACCGCCCATCCAAAGCAGGAGTGCAGGATTAACTGAACAACACACCGGGAATCATTAGATCTGTCGATACTACCAGTTGGCCCATCAGACGTTGGTTGTGTCTGTAGCGTTGGTTGATTGGGTGCAAGCCTCACACACGTCATCATCCCTCCTACGTCACGTCACGTCAGGGGAGAGCCACCTCCCTCTTCGCCCTCAGCCAGGCTGGACAAGATATCATTCGGGCACTACCTTACGGCCCTCACGCAGGATGGATGGCACGACCTTTGAGCGTGGATGATACGACCCCGGAGCAGGAGGGCATGGTACAGTGGTGCTCAAGGAGTTGTTAGGGTGGTGGTGTAGTGGTTGCCATCGACCCGACTCTTATAGTGGGACTCTGGGCCAGTCCTCCCCTCCCATGACGGCTCCAGCCCTGCAGCACATGTACACGGTTTTCACCCTTACTTTGTACATTCCCCGAACCTCCCGTATGTCCACCTTCCTCCCAACATGTGTTGCTCCAGCATACTGAGCAAGTTGTAAACACACACACACACACACAGTCACACGAGCGTAAAAGTGACCATCCCCAACTTGATATCAAGCTGTTTTTTAATTAACTATTTACTCCTATGATCCCCAAGTCATGCAAGTACTCAGTTGTATATTTTCAGCTGCATTAATTCAATAAATCCTTTTTTATTCATTAACTTTATTCACACACACACACACACACACACACACACATCTGCCGCAAATGCAGGGTAAGTGTGTTTTATACGTAAAAGGCCCTGGCCTTAAATTGAATATGAAAAGGGCTTAAAAGGTCGGAAGGTAAAGAGACAAGAAAAACAATCCAAGAAGTATGGAGAAAGTGGGTATGGTGCAGAAACCCCTGACAACGGTCCATCCTCGAGTTGTCAACGGCCACACAATGATGATGTAAAGCAGTGGCTTCCCTGTTTGCCTCGGATTTAGACTAAGTGCAAGTGCATTAGTCTGAGTGTGTCGCTCGCAGCTTCCTGAGAGCCTCATCTTTTCGTTCTTAACTAAAGAATAAATACATAAAGTCTTGCCCGTGTTGGTGTTATCAGGTCATGCACCACAAACATACCAGTGTGATCATTAGAGCGGTAATGTGTGGCATCATTGCATTTTGATACCTCCCCACTGCTACCGTATAACTAATTCAGTTGCAACATGGACCAATCGTGGTTACTATTGGCCAGAGGGAGCGGTCGTGGTTACTATTGGCCAGAGAGACCAGTCGTGGCTACCATTAGCCAGGGGGACCAGTCGTGGCTACCATTGGCTGGGGGGACCAGTCATGGCTACCATTGGCGAGAGGGGAGTAGTGGTGGGCGGCGGTGCACAACCTAAGGAGAGGGGAATGACAAGACTCGGGGAAAAGACAGAGAGAGTTGGTGTCATGTGTTGAGGGAGGGACCTGACACTATCGCTTAATGATGATTGATTTATTGACTGGACCTCCTCCTCCTGCCGCTGCTGCTGCCTCTTGTGCCTCAGGCAGCTCCTGCCCCTCGGGCACCGTTATAAAAAATGAACACGTGTTAGACCAGCAGACATTTGTGTCGATACAAGCAGTGGAGGGAGAGTCCTGGGTAATGGTTGACGTGTAGCGTTCTGGGAACTGTTCCACCCTTCCATTCCTCGTTTGGCAAAACACAATCCGCCACGCCCTTCCAGTGTTGACACGGCCCCTCCTCCCCCAACCCCCTCATCCCTCGTATCCCTTCACCTCATGGTTCGCTCTGCACCTCGTTCATGGCCATTACAGCCAGTAGTGGCCACACTCCACATGCTCTAGTTCGGTCCGTAGGCAGCAGGTCGACCTCAGTATACCACGACGTTCCAGTTCACTTTATCCCGTGCACGCCAGTCACTTTCCTGCATGTTCAGGCCCATTTTTTTCATTTCATCCTTCCATCTCTAATTTGGTCTCCTCGTCCAGATGTGCCAAGACTTTCCGTCATCTTCGGAGGGAAGTGTAGCTCCAAGCTGCATCCTGAGGTTGTGTTGTAGAAATAATGATAATGAGAATAATGGTAATTATTATCATTATAATAATGATGATACTGATTATAATTATTTAAGTAATGAGAATGATACGTGTGGGCAGTTGTTGTCTGGTCAGGGAGCAACTGTCAGAACTAATGGTTGTGTAGGCTCTAACCTGTAGTGTTGGGTGCTGAGGACCCAGGGAATAAGCAGGTGTGTGGCGAGGCGTCCGAGTGAATGGTGGGCCGAGCAATGAGGGAGTGAGGAGGAGTGGGACCCTTCAGGTGTGAGGGTGGTGAGCCCCCCCCCCCCCACACACACACACACACACACGCACACACACACACACCCCTCCATCGGTCCGCACCTCAGGATAGTACACAGTGGGGGTGATCGATGACCTTTCCATTCTGTATCACCCCCCCCCCCCCTCCCCCTTCCCTTCCCGGCTTCTTTATTGATGCAGCTTCTTAACCCTCCCCCCCCCCCCCCACCACCACCACCAAACATTGGCTTTATAATGTCCACAGTCTGTTGTGAAGCACGACTCACTCCACCTACCCATGAACACAGCCATGCCACTCATGAACCACTACTTACGACCCTCGAGCAGCACGGTTCGACCCTTGGCCCTTGAACACGGTACGACCCTTGGCCATGACTAGTGGATATAATGGTTTGGAGTTTGACCTGATCGTTAATGGTCAGGTCAAAGATTGGGCCATCATAAGTAACCAGGGGTCGTACTGTGTTGCTCACGAGTCGTACCGTCGTGCTTGCGGGTTGTACCTTCTCTCCACAGAGAAGGGCAGCGTTCACACCAGGAGGGGATGTGGGTGGTACCGTGTCCAGCACGGTACAGAAAGCTGCTTGAGGCAGCTGGACGCCCCCCCCCCCCCCTCCCCCGGCTACGCTTAACTTGACGGGAAACACTTATCTTGGTGTAGGCTGGCTGAGACACCGTGCGGCAGGATAGTGGTAATCTGTCGTAGTGCCAGGGACGGGACACCTAGAGGTGTGGGGATTACCAGGTGTGACATCGACGGAGGGAATCCTGGAGATCGATGACAGCGCGTAGTGTCTCCCTGAAGCGCGATAGTGGCGGGAGCGGTGGTTGACAGCGAACTACTGCACCCTCCACAACATCTGGGGGAGTTGAGACGTTGGACTTGTAGACCACAGCCAACCTGGCATAGTGGTAGACAGGCAGACACAGACTCGGATACGTAGACACAGACGTACACATAGTTGTATACATATAGTCAGAGGAAGAGGTGAAGTTAACCATGTAATATGAGGACTGGAAGACGCCTGACTTGTGAGTTATGTGAGGACTGGAAGCGGTGTGTCCGTTTGTCGAGATCACATGATCTCAGTGTTGACCATATTATCACATGTTTATTGCATCACATGTCCGGCACCACGACTCTCTCGACTACCTTATCTCCAGCCAGAGATAGCGTCAGATATTATACCCCTTATCCCGCCCTCACTCGCCCCAAGTTAGAGGTACGTTTTGTTTTTCTAGATCACGGTATCTTAAGATGTCTTTACTAGTAGGTTTCTGCCCCCGCTGGGTGGGTGGTGTGCTAGCACACTGTGCTGTTTGGTCGCACGTACGTACACCTTGCCCGGGTGGTGTCAGTGTCATATGTGTCACCCAGGGTGTGGGGTGTGGAGGCCGCCGGGCTGGTGGTTGGGAGGTGCCGGTGAACCAGCCGGGTAAGCCTACCACAATTACCCTCGGGTTGTAATCACAACTTATGGAGGTCCGCCGTGTACCTCTAATCCCCACAGCCTCCCCGGGACACCTCCCCACACCCCAGCATACATTCGACTCCCGTGGTATGAGGAAGCTTGTCAGACACAGCCCCTCGACCCACGTAACCCGTCAGCCTAGGAAGGCCAGATGTCCGCGGGCCCTCCCTCCCTCTTGCGCGGACGACAAGCCCTCTCCTCCTGCCGCTACCTCCTCTCTCATGATGGCCTCCCTTCTCCCTCTACGTTCTCACGTGTTGGGACTCTGCTCGAATTTATGCCATTTATAAATTTTTTTTCACCTAGAACTTAACCTGGCTCAAAAGTTGAAGAAAATGACACCATTGGCCGTGGAAGCTGATACAGTTGTTCCTTTCCTCATTTGTGCATGGCAACGGTTGCTGGAACTGATTGTTTGTTATTCCCGCGAGAGAACATGGTAATTATGGTATCCCTCCAGCTCATCATGCGGCGGTGGCACACTAGAGGAGGATGCACAGTGTACTGACAGGAAGTCCAGTGATAACACTCGAGCACGACGGTTCAACGCTGGTTAATGATTGTCTAGCTTGTGGCCTTAACTTCACGAATCGGGTCAGAGGCCTGGCCATCATACCCAGGGAACGACAGATAATGGCCAGGGATTGTACCGTAGTGGTCAGGTGTCGTGCTCAGGAGTCGCTCTTTAGTGCTTGGGAGTCGTACCGCCATGCTCAAGGGTCGTACCGTTGTGCTCTAGGATAGAACTGTAGTGCTTGGGAGACAGACCGTTGTGTTCAAGGGGTTGTGGAGGACTTTGCAGAGTCGTGTGGTGGTGGTGGGGGAGATAGGGTTATGTAACAACAGGGGAGGATGGTGGAAGAGATGTATGGCCTGGTAACTATATCCGGTAAGGATCGGACCTTGGGTGCCACTCCACTGGCTCACCTGCCTGACCAGGGGCAGGTAGGGTGCATGTAGGTCTTGGGTTGGTTGACATGAGTGCCCACCATTGGCAGGCCTGACAGGGGGAGGTGGCAGAGATTGGTACGATGATAGATTTGGAAGGGGGTGCCTGGAGAGGAGTATAGTCCCGTTCCAATTACTAGAGTGGTCTCGGTCCTATATCTAGAGGCGTCCCGGTCTCATCACTAGAGGCGTCCTTGTACCATCACTAAAGGGGCCCCCAGTATAGGCCCCGCGCCCTGTACGCTCCAGACCTAACCATAAATACACTGTAGTAAATATAGACCAGGGGGAAGCCAGGGCGCAGTAAGTCGTCGAGGAAATGTTCACGTTTCGATAAGGTTCCTGAGTATGGCTGGGTGGGCACTGCTCTGCTGGCATGGTCCCTGGCGTGGTACATTGTTGGGGGGTTGCGGGGTGGATGGCTATCAGGTGGTTGTAGGGAGGGGCGGTTGGCAAGGGCAGTGTTTTAGTAAGACGAACGACAGAGATTGTAAACATTCTCTTACAGGAAACAGACAGGTTTATGGAAAGATAATCCTTAAGTGATACATAATCTTAAATTCTTCATCCAGCTGATGTATGTTATGGTACAAGAGACGGGGCCTCACAGTGTAGAACTTCCTGCCCGGACAGTACAAGAGATGGAGCCCCACGAGTATTGACCCTCCTCGAACAGTACAGACTCGTAAATACATCAACCAAGAAGTCCTTTCGGCATGAAATTGTGCTCTCTCGTCACGGATGAATGAACTAATCTTTATTATAGCGTCTCTGTAGCTCAAAAAAGGTAGAGGAGGTGGGGATATAGGAGACGCTGCTGGGGCTAAAATATTTGTATAAAAAATTTTGTAAATGACATCACTCTTTGAGTAAATTGTGAGTTGTAAACAAGTAAAGCAGTTAGATTTACTGAATAGATAATGTTGGTTGGTTGTGTGAGGCTGTGTGTGTGTGTGTGTGTGTGTGTGTGTGTGTGTCACATGCCAGGCTGATCAAGGACGTCAGTGTCACGCCATTCCTGCCAACCAACTTTCCGATTATCATCATCGTCGTCAGGTTTACAGACAGACAGACAGACGATCCTTGAATCACACACAGTCACTGTGTCTCCTGCCGGCTCATGTACGTCGAGATGGAGAGGTATTAATTATAGAATTATATAAATAGAAGAATAAGTTTACACTGTGATTAAATTGTATAAAGGTTAATTTTAGAAATGATAAATAGTGACAAAATGAATACAATATAATACGTTAGTGTATTACATGTAAACATAAGATAGATGAAAAAGTCAGTTTGCCTGAATGAATTGCAGTATATGTTAATAACTCTTAATGGGAAACAATTGTTATCTGTTGAATGTTTGAAGAATGTTGGTCAAGGGTGACGCATCGTCTGTTACCTGAGCCGCCTTCCACGAACCACTGCTTTCTGGGAAACTTTTGCTGGGGTAAGATCAAGGCTGTTGGATATGAGTTTTGATGTCGGGTGGGGTTTGTGAGGCGTTATATGGTGTGTGTATGATGGGGTTTTGTGATATGGTTGCGTTACATGGTGTGGTAGGATTTTGTGGTATGGTAGCGTTACATGGTGTGGTGGAGTTTTGTGGTATGGTAGCGTTACACGGTGTGGTGGAGTTTTGTGGTATGGTAGCGTTACATGGTGTGGTAGGGTTTTGTGGTATGGAAGCGTTACATGATGTGGTGGGGTTTTGTGGCATGGTAGGGTTTTGAAGTAGAATGGAATTTTTTTTTTTTCGTAGCTAAGATTTTTATGTATTGTGACAGTGATTTCGGAGAGAGCGGCAACATTGCTGGGGATTCCGCGGAATATTTCATCATGTTTGTCGTATCTCCCTGTTATCTCTCCTGTGTGTGTGTGTGTGTGTGTGTGTGTGTGTGTAGTCAATGATACTGTAATCCCTGATGGCAGATATGAGGTGTGTAGTGGTGTTAAATACGAAGGTTTATCTTGAGTGTATCTCACGTCCCCTTAGGGTGTACGTAGTAGGGTGTACCACATTGATCATGTGCAGATGGATGCTAAATCTGTTGTCATGTAGTCTGGTTTCATGTAGTACAGTTATGTGTCTTATAAGGTGGTGTAGGGTGTTGTGATATGGTGTAGTATACCTTGGTATAGCGTGGTGATGTGGTGTATGGTGTAGTATACCTTGGTCTAGCATAGTAGTGTAGTATAGTATGGTGTAGTATACCTTGGTATAGTGTGGTAATGTGGTGTAGTATGGTGTAGTATACCTTGGTATAGTGTGGTAATGTGGTGTAGTATGGTTTAGTATACCTTGGTATAGTGTGGTAATATGGTGTAGTACAGTGTAGTATGGTGTTGTGTACCTTGGTACAGTGCATAGGTGTAGTTTAAGGTGATATATCATACCCTGATAGGTGTATTGGTGTGATTTAGGGTAGTATAGTGTACCCTGGTGTATTATAACCATGTTATAGTGTAGCATACCCTGGTATAGTGTAGTGATGTGGTGGTGGGTAGTGTAGTATATCCTGGTATAGTGAAGTGGTGTGGTGGAGGGTGTGTAGTATATCCTGGTATAGTGTAGTGGGTGTACTGTACCACAGATGGGTGTCCTTGTGGTAGAGTGGCAGACCTTGGGAAGCAGGAGGCCAGCCTTCCCGCATACTTGGTCTCCTCCCCTCACAACCACCCTCCTGCCTCACAGTTCTCACACTATACTCTTCTTTTCACTCATTACTCCGCCTCATATCTCATACCTTCATGGCAGTACGTGATACAGACATGTATGATAATGTTGACCTGGCCTCTCAGGGTCAGGTGGTAGGCCAGACTGTCGTACCCTGGGATCGTACCGTCTGTCTTCACTAACATGGTACGTTGTGGTGGTGGGTTATGATCGTGGTGAGTAGATCTTGTGTTGGTTGCAACACTCTGCATGACTCCCTTCCCTCACCATCACCGCTCCGCCATCACCCGCACTACCATACTCCGTGGCCCAACATGTGGGCGTCACAGGGGCGTCACGGTTGACAACAAAACTCAAAATAACGCGAATGAATTATTGAGTTTGTTGGCTGTGGAATGTCCAAGTAATACGTACTTTCTCTAGCTCCTCCACTTCACGCTGTCGACGTTATAAAATGATAACTACAGTATCTCTGTACTTTATTACTTTCTTCTGTAATTACATGGTGGCTCCTTTGTTTATTGCATACATGGTTTATGAATATATGTATATTTTGTTTTTCATGATATTTCTCATGTTTCGTTATTGCCAGTGTGGTCATTAGGTACTGGTGTCCAGGTGAGTGGCCCATTGGCCGCTTGTGGCCAGATGCATGTCCAGAGCGGCTCTAGTAGCCAGATGTGTGGCCAGTGGGTCGCAGGTAGTCAGGTGATATTTATGGGGTTAGTTTTGAAGCAGTACCCCTGACGCCAGCCTTCCTCGACCACCACCTGCCACCTCCCACACCCTGCCGTACTTAGTACTGTTTCCAGCCTCAGCCACTACCCGTCCATACCCTGCCAGGTTTGTTACACGGGCCTAACCTGCCGGGCCACACTGTTATCCGGCAGGGGCGATCAGGCAGCTAGGCGGGCCATGTTTCCCCTTGATCAGTGTTCCTTGTGTGGCGGACGTCCCTCCTGCTGTGGTGGTGCTCGCTCATGTGAACCTCACCCACTATTGGCTCTCTTGACCATGACCCTCTCGGCCACGCCTCCTCATGGCCACGAACCATACGGCCACGCCCCCTCACGGCCACGAAGCCCGCCTTTTTGAAAGATTCACCGTATGATGGTGGGTTCAGGGAGGTACCTCCCATTTTCTGGGTGGTGGCACACACACCTCGAATTGTGAAGGTGGTCGACGCCATGTCCACCCTCCGTGAGGCTGGTCGACGCCGTATTCTCCTTCCGTGAGGCTGGTCGACGCCATGTCCTCCCTCCGTGAGGTTGGTCGACGCCATATTCTCCTTCCGTGAGGTTGGCTGACGCCATATTCTCCTTCCGTGAGGTTGGTTGACGCCATATTCTCCTTCCGTGAGGCTGGTCGACGCCATGTCCTCCCTCCGTGAGGTTGGTCGACGCCATATTCTCCTGCCGTGAGGTTGGCTGACGCCATATTCTCCTTCCGTGAGGCTGGTCGAAGCCATGCCCTCCCTCCGTGAGGTTGGTCGACGCCATGTCCTCCTTCCGTGAGGTTGGTCGACGCCGGGTGCCTCCTCTGTGAGGTTAGTGGAGGCCCGACAGTACAAGGCGACAACGTACGGTGCGTGTGTCCCCACTTGCATCAGTTGGAGCAGAGCCATGTCCACCGGCTCTGGGTCGGACCTGGCCCATCTCGCCCAGAGGTGGGGGGGGGGGTGTGCCAAAGCCCCTCCTCCCCGGATGATAGTGGGCGTGTCACCCCTCCCCACACAAGTGACGTCAGAGGGCGTGTGTTGCACCTCGTGAGTGCAGGGTGAGGGTTGGTGGTATATTGGTCCCACCTCCCCCATGGAGAAGTACAGGGTGTCATTTGTAACAAACCTCGCGGGGTTAGTCGTGGGTTCGTGTCATTATCCTCTCCCTCCCTCCCTCCCTCGGGTGTTGGGGTAGGGGCCGTGTTTCAACCCCCGAGGGATTAGTCGTAGGCCCGTGTCACTACTCTTGCCATAGATTATTTTTAATTTTACCTTTTCAGATATTTGTGTAAACGGACAAAAGATTTCATTGATAGCCAGGGTGAAGGGTACGGTTAGGTGGAGGCTGGAGCTTACACTCAGCGCGATATATGACCTCGAGTGATGTGGCTGAAGGGACGTTGGACTCTTGTGGTAGTGTGATTGGTGTTTACTGATGTATGGAGCGTGATGGCTGGTGTGCCGAGGCTCACCTGCCGGACCAGCCAGAGCTCTCTCTCTCTCTCTCTCTCTCTCTCTCTCTCTCTCTCTCTCTCTCTCTCTCTCTCTCTCTCTCTCAAGCTTGCCTGCCTACACATCTGTGTGACCCCATGTGTTGGGTGAAAGCGTGGGCAGTCGCCATACTAGGTGCCGCTTCTTCCATGATCGCTCCTTGTTTCCACCATGACTGCGACATCCTGCTCCCTCCCAACACTACGGTGTCTGCAAAAAACCTTGGCCACCTCTCTCTCTCTCTCTCTCTCTCTCTCTCTCTCTCTCTCTCTCTCTCTCTCTCTCTCTCTCTCTCTCTCTCTCTCATTTTTAAAGGCGATGTCACACTTACATTTTATTAAAAACTTTGCCATCTCTCCTTTTGCCCTTCATTACTATCTGCAGACGTCTGAGCATGGAAGTGGTAAGGTTCCTAAAGTATTTTAGGTCCATGTTTTGGATCCATAAGGCCTTGATCTCTTGAATAGAACGAAGTCCTTGAGTGTTGCAGGAAGCAACTGCTTTATCGTGCGCTGTGAGCGCTCAGTGCGTCTAGAAATCTCACGTGCACGCCCATTTTCTTCCTTCAAGGCGAAAATTCTGTCTTACTCGTTAGAAAGTTAAGAGCCAACCATCTTGAAGCACAGGTGGAAGAAACACGGCGCCTAGAAGCGAAATTCCCAAAATGAAGTGGCAGCTTTCAATTGAAAGAGTAAAGATAGTACATCATTCCCTCAAGATAGCTTGTGGCACGCTGAGGCGGGTTGCTGGTTCTCACACCTTTCGAAAGACCAGTCTGTGTGACCAGTTGTACGATGATTTCATATGCTTGTACCCAGAATAAACCATCAGCTTACGTCTGTCGTGTAATTATTGTCTTTCGGTCAGCCTTTCATGTGTCAGAGGTCATTATGTTTGGTCATTATGCTTATTCTTATGATGGCTGAGGCAGTTTTTATTATTCAAATATATTGTGTCATCTCATTGTACTAGGCAGATACGTATGTTCTTTCGGTAGTGAGGGCTCAATCGTCATCCTGACCCAAGATATAGTGTGATACAGTCATTCAGCTCCTTATGGAGCCTCCAAGGTCAGCAAGATCCGTGTGGTGCGGTGTCTTCTGCCGCGTACCTGAAGATGCATCATTACCGGCGACTGACAACTGGATCACTCATGAAAACCGTCAGTTTATTACATTGTGGCAAGAGGAGCCTGGAACATGCTGCACTGGAACCTTGGCAAGAGGAGCCTGGTATATACTACACTGGAACCCTGTCAGGAGGAGACTGGAACATGCTGCGCTGGAACCTTGGCAAGAGGAGTCTGGAATATATTGCACTCGAACCCTGTCAGGAGGAGCCTGGAACATGCTGCGCCGGAACCCTTCACTTCTGACATCATCTGAGCAGACTGTGGGTTATCGCAGGCCACAGTAAGCTCCAGTTTTTACGACCTTACGAATCTCAGTGAGTCGTCTTTCTCGAGGGTCGTATCGTCCTGGTTAAGGGTCGTATCGTCCAGGTCAAGAGTTGTATCGCCCTGGTTAAGGGTAGTATCGTCCAGGTCAAGGGTCGTATCATCCTGGTCAAGGGTCGTGTCGTCCTGGTCAAGGGTCGTATCGTCGTGATCAAGGACAAGTGGTGAAGACTCATAGATATTTAAATCGTCTGTGGTAGTAATTTCTACCAGCTCAAGATCGAGGAGTATGGCAGACAGTCCATGTTGTAGAGTAGATGCCCAGTTGTTTATCTTTACATTTATCTGTAATTGGTTATCATTGGTCTGGCTCACGTCTTGCTCAAGGTCCTCACCATCTCGCTCTGGCAACACTTGGCACGTCGACGAGTCATTTGTGAGCGTCGCTGAGCCACAAGTGTTTGGTCTTTTATTTTAATTCATCTACTTACGTGAGCATTTTCCTTTATTTCAGTAGTTATTAATTCGTAACTTCCTTAACTCTCTATGCTTCTATTACTGCAATTACCTACTTTCAGTAACCCTACCTGCTGGGAGTTAAATGATATTATCTCGATGAAATGTGGCAAGATGGGAGAAAGTAACGCTAAGAAAATGGAAATATGTGCCACAGAGCCCTGAGAGGGTAATGTCAGTTGCCAGGCTGTTACTACAATGAGTTGTCTAGTGGTAGACCACATTATATACATACGATAAGTTCTTGAGCACGACGGTACGGCCTTTGAACTTAATGGTGCGATTTGTAAGCAGGGGTCTGGGTACGACCATGATGTGCTTTGCCTTGACCAAATCCTAAAGGGGTCAGGTTAAAACATCACTCCGGGACGTACCGGCCTTGTGCTCCAGAGTCTTACCGTCATGTCAGTGGTAAGGCTTAAGATGATATGTTTGTCATCTTTTTTTTTTTTATGTTGGAGGCTCCAGTAACGGTCTAAAGTCCACATCAAGGCCGGGCCTTAATGAAAATATAGAGGGAATTATGAAACGGAAAAGAAGACAAGGGAATGTATTACGAATTTTTGAGAAAGTGAAAAACTTGTCTTTTGAAATGTGGCAGGTCATTGTTATTGGGAAAGACACGAGAGGGTAGAGTTCCAAAGCTTCGACGTGTAGGGAAAGAAGGTATCAAAACGGCCCACCCTTGAATTGCTGACGGCCATTCAATAATCATGTGACGCAGCAGCTTGCCGAGTATTGCGTGGTCTAGCTAGTGGTTTGGGATCACAAGCAGCCAGCTCTCCGGAGCAAAAACCAAAGTAATACCTATAGAAGAGGGAAAGTGAAAAAAACATTGCGGTGTAGGGCAAGGGGGGCAGGTTTGGAAGGTAGCCCGTCTGAGAGACGAAAATTGTGAGTTTGCGATAGAGAGATGGCTAGAAACTGGGTCTTAGAGGCATTGAACTAAACAAGATTTTGTGTACTCCATTGAGATATCCTATCCAAGTCTGAGTTTATTGAGGAAGCTGTGTTAAGACGAGATGTAGATCGAGTGAGAGAAGAAGAAGCAGAATTGAAGGTTGTACATGAATGCAGCGTTGATTCGTCAGCGTGTGAGTGCATCACATCGGATTATTTGTGGAGGAGAGGAAATCGTTGTAAAAAGGAGAAAAAGTGTAGGGACAGGACAGAACTTTGAGGAACACCGCTGTTGATGAAGAAAAGTGGGGAGGCTGATCCATGAACAGCCACGGAGATAGATCGGCCAGAAAGGAAGCTAGATGTGAAGGAGCAAAGTGGAAGAGGGAAGCCAAAAGAAGGGAGCTTAGAGATGAGACCCCGATGCCATACCCTGTCAAAAGCCTTAAGATATGTCACGGGCAAATACGCATGACTCTCCAAAATCTTTCAGGGATGATGACCAGACATTAGTAAGATTGGAAAGAATATCACTAGTAGCTCCCGCCTTACGTAAGTCAAACGTGATCAGAGAGAAGAGTGATTTTCGAGATATTTAAGATGTCGGAGTTGAGGAGGGATTCAATTACTTTAGAAATGGTGATGTCAAAGCAGTAGGACGATAGTTACAGGGGTTAGAACGGTCACCCTTCTTAGGGATGGGATGTATCAGTGCATGCTTCCAAGAAAGATTTTTTTTTTTAAGAAATTGAACAGACGAGCAAGCACAGGTTCAAGTTCAGAGGCACACTCACTAGACGGGGATGGATTCCATCAGGACCATAAGCCTTGCTTGTGTCCAGAGAAAAGCACTTTACGGACAGTCCATAAAGAGATTACGGGAAGAGGCATAGGATTAGAAAGAGGATCATCAGGGGGTGAAATAATGTTTGTCATCCAAGGTGGAGTTAGATGAGAAACGGGAAGTTGCTCTTTCTACGGGAGAGACAGCTATAGTACCGTCAGAACGGAAAAGTGAAGGGAAGGCAGACCGACAGAAGTTGTTAGAGATGCCCTTAGCTAAAGACCAGAAAGACCCATCAGTGGATGACGAGGAGAGGTTATCGCACTGCATTTCAATAAAGGAACGCCTCGCCTCCCGGATAACGTGATTGCAGTGATAAAAGCTGAATGGGAGCCAGAGGAAGACGATTTTTTTCAAGCCCGATATGCCTTGTCCCTTTCGTGAATGGCCTCAGAACAGGAACGGTTGAAACATGGACTGGATGAAGTCGTCTTAGAGGAAGAGGGGATAAATGCTTGCATTCCTGCAAGAATAACCTCTGTTGTGCGTTTGGCGGAGACAGAAGCATCACACATAAGAGGCTAATTTACTCAAGGAAAGTCAGAAAAGAAGTTACATAAGTCATTCCACTCATCTTTGTTGAGGTGCCAGTATTTACGCTTAGATGGGGCTGTGGAGTGGGGGGGGGGGGGGTTATCGTTTGAATAGATACAAAAATATATCATGTCCTCCATTGTTCCCCAGACTGTCTATTTTTTCGAACATCGACTGCTAGATGAATCATAAACCTAGGAGCTGTACCATACGCGTTTTTTTTATTTATATATAAAAAAGAAAGTTCTATTGAGCGGTAACGCTGTGTGCATCTTGGAATGCGTTCTAGCGCATACAGTTGCCAGTAAGTAGTTTACCTAAACTTTACACTTGTAAGATTTCAGTAAAAATTTTTAGCGTCATGAGTGATGAATCGTTTTTAGTAACTGAAAATAATGTGTACTGACTATGCCGTCATAAAACTAAAGGTATTACTAGTTTTCTGCGATGTATCGATTTTGAGCGAGGGGTAGAATGATGGCGTAGTGGCCAATCCTGCAAGTCGTATGCCATATTTACACCCTGCCCTTCAGCTTTCATAAAAAGTAAACCCCATTCAGTAAGTTGGATCAGTACGGATATAGGATGGTAGACGTGTGTCCTGCCAGAGAAGAAGGTCGCCAAGTCATCGTCAAGCTGTAATTATTACCATAATTCAACAAATTATAGGAGTGTGGAGGGGTAGTTGCCAGCTAGCCAGTATCCAAGGCCAGCGGGCTTGAAGGCGGGACTGTGTGCGCGCCTTCCCAACCTAACCCATAACCCACTGCGTAGGACCATGTGGACATGCTGTGGCACACATCCTGTACATTGTTCGCAATTATTCTCTGGAAAGACAGAGATACCTGATTCCCGATATTACAATTGTATAGATGTTTGCATAACTAAATTTTAAAGGTACAACGTGATGACTTTGTTATTTGAAGTAGGAAAAGGTCAGCAAGTACGCGCATCGCACGCTACCAGTGGGGAATACCGCTGCCTCTTTAAAGCGTGTAGTTTCTGTTGACATGTTCTGTAATGAACACTGTAAATTCGTATACGTCATTGGAATCGTAAAGAAGGTGTGTTGATATATTGTTATGCTAACTATTAACGTTGCTTTGATACTTGAACAAAAGGCAATAAGAAACGAAATGTTACGTAATCAGTCTTTTAATGATAAAGTAGCTTTAAGTTGTTGTGATGAGTAGATGTGAGAACGTCGCTGGTTTGGAGGTGCTGAGTAGATGTGAGAACGTCGCTGGTTTGGGAGGTGCTGATGTTAGTAACGCAGTTCCCACTCCAGGCTGGAGACATTTCTTACGATTTAGCAACTTAAGAGAATTCATTATCTCATTTTATCATTGTAGTTTAGTTTGTTGGTTCGTATTAATCCTCGTTGTACTCCACGAAATTTTCAGGGACTTTGCTTCATCCCATGAGGGTGGTACCGCCGTACGACGATTAGGTAACAAGAGCTAGCGCTTAAGGTTCAGATCATAGACCATCCAGTCTTAACAAATTTGATTAACATTACATGTCTCATTTTAATGTCACCATATCCTGTTGGTTTTACACCGTCTCATTTCCACTATTATGATATTGCTAATCCATTTCCTCTTTATCTATCTATCTATCTATCTATCTATATAGATTATATTTAGTAAATTTCATATCAACGTAACTTTATTCCACGAGCGTGATGACTGATCTCGTTGAACGCGACTTGTGAAACACGACAGGATTCGTTCACTATGACCTTGAGCACAATTACTGCACTTGTTCAACATAGTTACTGAACGCAAGTTGAGCACAATGATTTCACTTATTAATTACATTTACGAGACTCGTTTGACATGATGCCTGGACCCGAACACAATTACTGGACTCCCAGAGTTGCGATAATTGTTTACGTTGAACACGCTGGCTGGAATTGTTGAGTACGGTGGCTTAACCCAGGAAGTGTAAGGAGAGAAACCAGCCGCTGCTCTAGTCTAACTCCGGGAGATCACCATCCCAGCTGTTACGTAACCCCTTGAGTCCGGGTGTGTACTCTTGAGTACGATGAGAAACCCATTATTGTGACAGCTGACCTAACTAGTCTAATGATGTACTAGATTTTTTGACGAGTCGGATGCCTTAACTTTTCTGAAAGTTAACCCGCAGTCGGATGATTTAATCTGTGAAATCTGATATCTTAATCCCCTTTGAGTCATGAGTCAGCCCATTGATTTAACTCTTTAATTGCAACAACCTAATGACTCCAGTGACAACCCACAATGACAGTCCGTAGAACATGACAGCACCTCTTGAGTATGCTGTCCTAACCCTTTGAGTAAGACAACTTTTATGTAATAAAAGGCGCTCTTGTCTGTCCATCCGTCCGTCGTTAAAAGACACTGCGAGGAAGTTGCCAGACGTACGACTTTAAACACTGTACACAGTTGCTCATATTTTATCCACTTCCTGAGCAGGATGAATATTACTGGCAGCTGGGAAGAAATATTTTGGGGAAGATATTTTGTTGAGCGGGAAGGCTGTGCCGGCAATGTGGGAGGTTTGAAGCGAGAAAATGGAGGGGAGAGTGTTTGGAACTCCGAACCCTGTTGTCAGGCGATGTGAATGTTTTGACCAGGGAGGAAGTGGTAGTGGTAAGGGAGGGTGTGGTGCTTAGGGTGGAAGGGCATGATGGTGTTCAGGGAAGGTGTGCAAGCCAAGATAGGAGGGCATGGCAGTCGTTAGGGAGATTGTGGTATCTGAGCAGAAGCAAGGAGAAGAGGGCTCGGAGGGCCAGAATCTGCTAGTAACAACCGTAAGCACAGTAGGTTAATCCATTGATTAAACTTCATTGATATTTCAACTGATGTTCATATACGTGTCTTGGTGCTTATGTGATGATGAGGACAGAGAGGAGTACGGACACACGGGTAATAAAACACTGTTTTTATTAAGTACAGAGTTGATTGATGTAGCTCAGATGGTTGGTGCAGATGATGCAGCGTTAGGTATGAAGATGAGGCGTGTTGAGATGTGTTTAGCACTGGTGTAGGTGCAGGAGGTGGGAGGTGGGAGTTGCGTTGATGACGGGTCTCACAGAACTGCTGTAGAAGGGAGGCTTTACCGACTAGATTCTGAGTTAGTGGGCAGTTGTCTTGTTTGCTTACCATCCTCATTATCCCTACTCCGAAACACTATCCTCATTAATCCTACCCTCCTCATTCTTTCTATCCGCACTCTCTTAATCCCTATCACAATGTATTGCAGGAGGCATAGCCGCAGGTACCCAAGTTCGAACGGCCTTAGGACATACTTTTGGTGTGGTCATAGGTGTCCTGCCGAAGTTACAGGAGCCATAGTATGCTGAAGCAGATGCCGAAGGAGATGACCCACCGAACTCTGAGTTGAGGGGGGGGGGGGGGGGGTGAGCGCCTTCAGTCCTATGGCCGAGACTTGTTTAGGCACCAGAGCGGCGTGCTTGTGATCTGAGTCGAATTGCCTTGTTGACTGACTGACTGAATGCACAGCATTGCACTGATGCCCGGGCACAGACGGGACGAGATGAGTCGGCCACGCTTATAGCGTTAAATGTTTGTGCGTAGCCGCATCCCACTACGTTGGGCCCCAGGAGAATCATAGAAGAGTATTTATTGGCGGAGGTCTGACGCGGGTAAACTTCTCGGTGTAATTGTACCTGGTGTGTGACCTACTTGAGTCACATAGGGTCATACGAGGTTAATGTCACATGCTTGATGAGGTGATAACGGGTGTTTCATGCCGGCTGTGAGTGATCCAAGAGAGAACGCTCTCTGGAGCGACACCGTCACACATATCTGTAAAGTATCTCTGGTGAGATGATGTGGATCCCCGGAAAGGTGGAAGTGACTCCCTCAGTGCCATGATGTGACTCTTGGTATTGTTAGTCTTGTTACGTGTGTACCCGAAGGGTCACTGACATGCCAGGCCAGGCAGGGAGAGAGGGGGTACCGACTGGCCCTGGCATAGTCCGCGGAATTTGCAGCATTGGCAGCCATCCAGTCTTGAGGAGGGAGAGATCAATGTTTAAGAACCGAGTAATTCACGCTTTATTGTAGGATCTCTCTCTCTCTCTCTCTCTCTCTCTCTCTCTCTCTCTCTCTCTCTCTGCACGTATGCCTGTTTTTTGTTTTATGTTCTTAGCGAGTGAGTGCTGGAGCGACACACACACACACACACACACACACACAGATGACCAACTTTCTGAGGATAAGCGGCAGCGCAGTACCGATGACCCTGTGTCATAGTAGTAATTTACACACAACCATCCATTCTGCTCTGCCACCGAAATTTGGAAAGTTCGTCAGCTTCGCAGAAATATTTAGCTCGCTAAAAGTGAAATTCCGGCCGGATGAAGAGTAGCGGAGATAACGATTTTCACGCTGAGAAAGGGTTTTTGCATTTATATGATGATGTATTTACTGTCATGGAACATATAGATAACAGTCACGTGTCAGGGAGTTAGCGCTTACCGTTTGTTGTGAACATTTTAATTATCATGACCAGGTCATCACGGTAACTTATATCTGAATTGGTTGTCATTGTCCCAGCAAGGTTGTTTGCAGAGGACTGGTTAAAGATAAGTTGTAGAACATTTATCATCTTTTACAACTCAGTCGCTTAATTTGTTTCTTTAGGAATAAATAATGTATTATATATTACCCTTCAAGATATTTCTATATGGTGTATGAGTTGTGTGCTTCAAAAAATTTTCGTTATGGGATGAGGCTATTTGAAGTATACCATGAATTTAATGATGTTTATGGGATACGATAATTCAAGAAGTCTCGTCTAAGAATAGTTAAGGTATTTTATATTTTTTATATTATGTGCGTCGGATTTCCTGAAGCCTGGAATGTCAGCGAACATGGCAACGCACCATGTGGCTTATTGAAAGCTCAGCGATAAGTTCCACCAAGCCTAGTATTTCATCATTCCCACCAAGCCTAGCTGTTTCATCATTCCCACCAAGCCTAGCTGTTTCATCATTCCCACCAAGCCTAGCTGTTTCATCATTCACACCAAGGCTGGCTGTTTCACGCCAACAGTTCCTGTTATAACGCATTACTCGGTAGCCTGAATTATATTGATATTTTTCACACGAACAGTTTATTGTTAAATGTACCTGCTGAAGACAGATTAGTTTTTGGTAATATGTTTTTTTCTCTTAGATCGAAGAATTCAGTTCACATCTGTTAGTACAAATTCTTTTCATTGTTTTGAGGAGTAAGAAATATTGTTCGTTGATGATTTACTGAGACGAATCGTTTAGTAGTTTCCCTCGTAAGGTGACAGCCAACACGAGGAACCAGTAAACTAAATCTTGTTTTCGTTTCCTTTAAAACATTGAAGAATGAGGATTGGCAGTGTGTTCATTTGTGACGTGCTACGGATTGTTCTATATCGGACCGGATATCCGTGGTGGAAAATTTGTTTGATGAGTATGGGAGAAAAGACCAAGTGGCAACATCGGTCGGCAGGTCCCTCCTGAGTCGATGTGTAGACTTTGCGGCGCCCTCCCCTTCCCCCATCCCCGCCTAGGGCGGGGCTGTAGTTTTGTGTAGCGGGTGTGTGTGGTGGGGTGAGGGAGTTGTGGGGGGTGTGGGGATGGTGGCCGAGGGTGCGAGAGCTGGCGTGCTGCTGTAGTGGAGGAGAGTGGTGAAGCAATGTCGTGGTAGGTCAGGGGCTTCGCATGGTGGTGCGAGGGGGTTGTTGGGTTACGAAGGGTGCTGAATGGGTCGGTGATTGGAAGGGGAGGACGGGAGTTAGGTTGGTGATCGAGAGGGGAGTAAGCTTGGTGATAAGCAGGGAGAAAAGCTTAGTGATTAGTCGGGGGGGGGGGGGTGTTATGTTGGTGTTTGGGAGGGTAGATATGGAATTGGCAGACAAACTGGAAGGGTACAGAATTATATTCACGTTTGGGAGGGAAAGAATGGGTAGTTATCTTGTGATTGGAATGATAAAGTTGTACCTCCGAAGACGGAAGTGGAGTTGCCTGGATAATTTGATAGTGGGACGAGATGCACATTGTGCCAGAACGTATCTAGATCCTGAAATTACAAAAAAATGGTTGTAAATTTGCGTATTCTTTCATCACGCAATTTAGTACATTGTGAAATAACTCTTTAGGACAAGAGTGGAGGAATGTATTCTACTTATACAAAGATGAAGATTATTCAATATTATATGCTTATTATTTTTCATTGGTCAAGAGATTGACACCATTCAAATATACCGATGACTCACTGACAACTCAGTTACTGTTACGTAAGTTGTAGAACTGAGATGGTATTTTCGAGTATTGATTCTTGTACGTTTTTATTTCATTGTTTGATAAAACTTGTTCATAGTAGTGTTATTTTGGTTCAGCATTTGGAGCCTAATGTTAGGACCAACACGTCGTTAGGACACGTGCACAATATTAACTTCTTGTGCACGACAGTACGACCCTTGAGCATAATGGTAGGGACCTAAGGTATGATCATATGGCATTAGACCTGACCCTTAAGGGTTAGGTCCAACCCAACGTGCTCATACTCAGGGTCGCACCATTTTGCTCGAGGATTAAGTTGAATAAGATTTGGGTAGTTGGATGTCACTATATACAAAAACTAAATATGGTATTTGCGTAGAATAGCACCACGATGACTTGGCTTTCAGCACACAGACACAATCAGTCCTTGCTCCTGTTTGAGTGAATTTAGTGCAACACTTGTGTCCATAATGGATTTCTTAACGGAGAATTCATTGACGGTCATTTTTGGGCCATGCCTGTCTCGTGCTGTGTAAATGGTTCTTGGGGAGAAGTTTAGTCTCATTGTCACCGCTTAATTTTCGGGTTACATATTATTAGGATTTTGTTGTTCTTTATAATGGCGAAATCCTACTTTTTTCCGTCTTATTTTCATTACCACGGCTCAGCGAGCCAGCCCAAATTCTAGGAATATCTTCGACGTTTGCGAAGTTCCCCTCCGACTTTATTTGTCTGCCTGGTTTATCATGCTGAAGCAGCTGAGTGTAGGCCCACCACCGTCTGAGGACGCTTACAGCAACGCAGTAAATGTTCACGTACTGTCATTTGAACGTCATGTGTACTATCCTTTACTTCGGTATTTTATTTATAGATCATCCTGATTCATTAATACACATTATTCGTCATACTTTATGAACAATAATGTAGCTGATGATAGTTATAACAATAAATAATAATAATAATAATAATAATAATAATAATAATAATATTATTATTATTATTATTATTATTATATTATTATTATTATTATTATATGTGGTGTAATGTGTTTTGATCAAGTAACGAAAGGTTAAGAGAGATGTGGTAATTAAAAGTTTGGTTGAGAGAGCAAAAGAGGATGTGCTGAAATGATGTGGACATGGGGGAAAATGAGTGAGGAGAGGTTGACGAAGAGGATTTGTGTCACAAGTGGAGGGAACAAGGATAAGCGGGAGACCAAATTGGAGATGGAAGGATTGAAAAAGATTTTGCGCGATCAAGGCTTGAAAATTCAGGAGGGTGAAAGGTGTGCTTGGGATATAGTGAATTGGAACGATGTGGTATACTAGGGTCGACTTGCTATCAACAGAATGAACTAGGGCACGTGAAACTTCCGGGGTAAACCATGGAAAGGTGTGTGGGGCCTGGTTGTAGATAGGGAGCTGTGGTTTCGGTGCATCACACATGACAGCTGGAGAATGGATATGAGCGGCTGCGGCCTTTCTTCGTCTGTTTCCTGGCACTGACGCGGGACACAGTGATCAAGTATGAATATTTATCTTATATGTAGAGAGAGAGAGAGAGAGAGAGAGAGAGAGAGAGAGAGAGAGAGAGAGAGAGAGGAATTCCACTGCTTCGCTTTTCGAGGAAAGGATATACGTATGAATATTATATACAAAACGTATCAATCCTCTTGTGGCCGGTCTTATCAAAGAAATTGAGGGAAACAGTAGTCAAGCGCTCACCACGGTGGTCGTCACTCACACATACCTCACGAGAGCAGTCGTCGAAATGAGACCTGATTAATCTTTCTTTCTACCTTTGCAGGTGGCTGTTGCGGCGCCACATCCAAGAAGACCATCGTGGGCGGGTGGGCGTGGGCATGGTGGTTCGTCACTGACGTCCAGAGGCTCTCCTTAGAGGTGCGTGTTGGATACTCCTACGATGGCGGCCTTCACACGGTGCCTCCTGACGTGTTGAGAGCACTGCAGGTTGAGGCTTCGTCTAGTAGGAATGGCCACTGGGGCAAATGCCAAATGCTTGGCCCATGGCTTAGTGGTTATGACCAGTAGTACCAACTGCTGAGCAAGAGTTCGGATTGTTGCACAGAATATGATTGTGATAAGTCATTATTTTTAAGGGTGTATCCTTCTTTGTAGAATCGTGTAGTGTTGCTTGTAAAGGTCTCTGGGTTTTGGATTTATTGGTTTGTGGTAGAGATGTTTAATGTGAGTGTTAGGGAAAGAGTGTTAGCACAAGTTAAGGGTAATAGTGTATAATGAGGGCACGTCATGAGGGTATGAGGGTAATGATATATAATATGGGAACGTCATGAGGATAGGAGTGTACATGGGCACATCATAAGGGTGTAGGGACAGTGAGTGCATGATATGGGCACATCATGAAGATATGAGAATGGTAATGTTTGATGCAGGGAGAGTTATGATGGTAATAGTGTGTGATTTAGGTACATCATGATGTTGTGAAGGTTGTTATGTATGATATAGTTATGAGGGTAGTAGTCTACTGTATGACATGGGTGCATCGTGAGGGTATGAGAATGATAATGTTTGATGCAGGGAGAGTTATGATGGTAATAGTGTGTGATTTAGGTACATCATGATGTTTGAGGGTTGTTGTGTATGATATAGTTATGAGGGTAGTAGTCTACTGTATGACATGGGTGCATCGTGAGGGTAGCAGTGTATGATATAGGGGTATATTGAGGGTATTAGAGTTATAGTGTATGATATGGGCACACATGTGTGAGTAATAGAAATGTGTGATGTGGACATGTCATGAGGATATGAAGGTAGAAGTGTATAATTTTGCCACATCATGAGGGTGTATGGTCATTAGTTTATGATGTGGGCATATTACTGTGTGATGTGGGCACATAATGAGGGTTTGAATGTATGATGTGGTGTATTTCATGAGGGTATAGATTACCTTCAGGCTATATATATAAGGTGTATATGAAACATAAATGGATTTTATGTTTAGAGTTGGGTCCCATCCCCAAGATATCTCATTATGTATGTGCAAATATTCCGAAATCCATAAAAAAAAATCCAAAACCCAAAGCACTTCTGGTTCCAGGCATTTTGGATAAAGAATACTCAACCTGTACCAAGTTTGGGAATGCTTGCCTTAAATTATTGCTGTTATAGATGTATACTGTACAAAGGAACTTCATTTGTTGTTTTCTTGTCAGGTGATTACCCTGAACCCACGATGTGAAAATGTGGAGACCTCTTTGGGTGTACAGGTGACAGTCACAGGTGTTGCCCAAGTCAAGGTCATGAAGGAGGACAAAGTACTCAAGATTGCCTCCGAGCAGTTCCTTGGCATGAGCCCAGATGAAATCAAAGGCACCATTCTCATGACACTTGAGGGTCACCTCAGGGCTATCCTAGGTAAGGTTTGTTTTGGAGCATTGCGTGAACTGGATATCAAAACTTATGCTGCCATTATCTGTTAAAATCTTTGGAACATCTCTTTTGGAAAGTTTGATATGCCTCTAAGGAGTATGATGATATAGTATGCTTATGAATGTTGATATCAGGTAAAATCTGAGATTTAAAAGGGTTTAGCTCTTGATGATATTGCTGTAAGTGAAAGCAAGGAATAAACTTTGAAAATTCAAATGTGATCAGTTAAGAAGACTAGCCTTGCAAAAGTCATATAGGCCTTTTAGGCTAAGCTAGCTGGTGGCTTTGGCACCACCATAAAACCTGTGGCACTGATTTAGTTTACTTCTCTTACTTTTTGCTTTCCTTAGTTATTTATTTTATTTATTATACTTAGGAGCTGTCTCCGGCATTAGCGAGGTTGCGCAAGGAAACACAAAAGCATGGCCCAACCCACCCACATACATATGTATATACATAAACGCCCATACACACACACATACATACCTATGGATTTCAACGTATACATACATACATATACATACAAGCTTTCCTCGGTTATATGAAGGAAACGAACAAGTAATGTTAAAGATTGGGTTTGTTAACTGTAACAGTGAAATATAAGAATTCTTAATATCCTTGTTTTCTTGTAAAGTATAAGAACTCCAAGTAACCCTGCTTTCTCTTTGCCACCTTTGCCAAAGATCTTACTTTTCATATAGATATCAAAAGATCTGAAAACATATGCCATATCATCATACATCTCAGTACTTCAAGATTTTTAAACCCAATTTTCCATAGAACCTTTGACTAATATAATGTAAAAATTTGACATGCAAATATTTTTTCACAAAACCACTGATTATCATATGATACCTTATAGATTGCAATGGTTGCATATGCACAGAGAAGTGAAGGAGATGGAGTTACAGAGATGTTTTAGAGACAGCTTGCAAATTTAGATGAGGAAGGTACTAAATGGCAGAAGCATATCTTATGGATGGCAGGATGAAATGAATATAAGGGTGACAAGACTAAATGAATATGATATGCAGTAGTAGTGATATATGTTGTGGGATTATGGGTGAATTGATGATAGTGAAAGGTAGGTTGAATGAAGTACAAGCACCAGCAGATATGAGATTCCAGATATATAATTTCAGTTTGTGGGTGTCTTTAAGTGTAGTGAGTATAGGCAACATAGGAGAAAAGAATGTGAATGATCCAATTTGGTAAAGAGTTTATGATTGATTGGTAACATGCCTGATGTATATGCAGTAGCTAGTTGGGGTCTTATTAGATTATAAGTTATAAATAAGTATGCTGCCAGTAAGTCATTGGTTTAGATGACAGAGAAAATATTGATCTCTCACTTTTTGAAAAATGAAGTTCCGGTAATCCAGCCCTTTTCTTAGTAATCACCAATATGTTTACAATCTTTGCTTTTCCATAGCCACATTGACGGTGGAGGAAGTGTACCAGGATCGAGACCAATTTGCTCAGCTAGTACGAGAAGTTGCTGGCATGGATGTTGGCAGAATGGGTATTGAAATCTTGTCCTTTACTATCAAGGTAAGATATCATATAGAGTTCAACGAAATTTCATTGGAGTAGGGACTTCTCAATAGCACCTTTGCTTTTCCTTCCAGCATAAGACAGTGACCTCGTGGTCAGATAGTCAGTAATTAAGAAAACAGTACAAAGGCTGTTGGCACACATGAAACTTTGACATTTTGTAGACTATGTTCGTACTTATTTCGCTTATATCAGAAGTATTGCCAAATTACAGAACTATTTTCTGAAGCCTGCCAAGAGGAAATGTTAACACCTCAATCCTACCAGGCTTTAACAACCCATTGCTTTTACCAAAAATTTCTTGCTTTAGATACTGTTGTAATATAACAAACCTTGAATTTTGAATGTTGGTTCTTTGTAATTTCTTTTCTTATTTATTTTTATTTCTGCTATGAATTTTTGTCGCAATTTTCTTTCTGATAAAGACAATTGCTTTGACCTGTATATAAATTATATATAGGTCATTCGCTTGCACTGAAAACATTCAGCTAAGAGACCATAGAGCAGATTCGACCTAATCTGTAGAAAAGAAACAACAAACTGGCACAACTCCCTTTGCGCTGTGGATCACAAAACCAACAGCAACTAACTGTGGAGAACAGGAGAGAAATTCCATACATCCTACATCAGCCCTAACACATGAAGCACTTCTAAAGCACTTCTAACCCAAGATAATGTTTTCCCTCCCAAAGGATATACAAACATATTAATGAAACAGTTCTCAAAAATTTGCCACAAAATAACTATACCCTTAAACTGAATATTCATGAAAAACTACTCAAACTTATACCTGTTGAAGTGTGAAGCAATGGTAAGCTCTGTTTTTACTTCTGGATTGATAGTTGTTAGTTGATTAAGAAGTGGTTTGGATTAGAGTGTTTTCATGCTTTTGTGAATAACTTGGTGCCTAGTTTGTTGCCGTGAGATTGAATTGGAATTATATTCATTTCTTTTTGCAGGTGTAAAATGCATTTGATGGGTATGCTGCTGGTGATTGTCTTGAGTGCTAAGCTTTGCATAGTTTGCAGCTTTCTTTTATTATGATAAAGCCTGAGGACTCCTTTTATGGTGCTTCTACAGCTTTGAGGCCACAGTCCATGCAGAAGCTGTTATTTGATGGATTCCTTGGGAGCAAGATCATACTCTATATTTATAATGAATTTTTTCTTTTTCATATTCGTTGCCATTTCCTGCCACAACTAGATAGCAGAAGGAAATGATGAACTTTTAATGATTAAGTTATCCAAAATAATATGGTCACTTTGCTTTTATGTTTTTTCCCTCATCTTGTTCTATAATGTATTCTTTTTCTTGACTTTTGCAGGATGTGTATGATCGTGTGGAGTACCTCTCATCCTTGGGCAAGTCCCAGACAGCTGCAGTCAAAAGAGATGCTGACATTGGTGTCGCTCAGGCAAATAGGGATGCTGGCATCAAGGTAGATGAGACTCTTTAAAGCTGATAAAGGATATGAATTGATTCACTGATACTGTATCATGTAGTGTATTTTTCAATATCTGAAGCTTTTATTATGCTAGATGATCTTTCCTGTTTAAGTCTTTTGATTTATTTTATTTGACTGATGGTATGCAATCAGTATGATAGTTTAAGAGAAGGTGTTAGAGTTGTTGATTTGGATTTGAGTAAAAGTTGGAAAGGGTATTGTTTTCATGTGTAAAAGATATGTACCTTCTTCACATCTTGCATGTTACACTTGATATTTATAAGAGTTTTACCTTTACTGAGTATCTTCAGGGTAGGATATGTTTCTTTTTTGGCTTTATTATCCATACTTCAACAATTTCAGGGATTATATGGTGTTACCTTTGTTTGTAAGTGCATTACCATGAGTTTTGAACCTTGCAACCCCCAGGACCCTTTTTATGGGGGTTCTGCAGATCTCTTGAAATCAGACACATCTGATGAGGACCATAGGTCATTAAGTGTGATGATGTATACCTATGTGTTCATAGTAAAAGCTGGGCATCTGATGAGCTGATGTTCATTGCCCTCATTGTAGAACTTTCATCATGGGTATGAAGGGTGCTGTGTTGTATTGAATCTGCATTTTTCATGTTGAGTAGATGAATGGTTTCCAGAGCACAATTATGCCAGTGTTTCTTATGTCTGTCTCATCAGTGTAGGTTTTGATGGATGTATATCAAGTGGATTGAAATTCAGGATTTGGTAATAGGAAATTCATAAACATGGTAACAATATTTTCTTGTTTATAAATGATAGTTCATTATAAAACACTAACAAATGTACAATATTCACAATACTTATTTCAGATTCTGCAGACTATGGTATTATACATGGGGCTTGTAGAATCACCAAGACTATAAGTTACATTATTTTTTGTTCCGCCCATTCAAATTCAACATCAAATGAAAACATTCATGAACCTGTTCTACTCCATTTCCATTTGTGTGCATATAGCATTTCGGCTCATTAATACACATCCTCAACTTGTGTCTTGTATGCTTAAGTGAAAGTGGTCCTCGTATTTTGAGGCTCCACCTGCATGAGGTTACACTGTAAGTGAAAATTCATCTTTGGCAAGGCTGTATCTTTGGGAGTACAGTCTCATCAGAGAATTTCTCACTCCAAAGAGTCCGCATTTCCCTGCCACTGGAATGCAGCCTTGGACTGCATGAGCCTTTACAAAACTCCTGGGCAACACCAGGAGTCTTTTACAGAAACTGATCCTTCTTTCTTTCATACTAGTCCACAGTTTCTAATGGCAGTAAGGCAGTGCCAGGAATTGACAAAGATAATCCACAAAATAATAGAGATGATAAAGTTTTTACCTCTGTACATTAAAACATATTACTTACTTCTTCACACGATTTCATAAAGACACATCTAATTTCTATAAATAATGATCAAAGAAAAATTCAAGAAAAACTTTGCCGGGTCATTTTGTTAAAACAATAGCATTTCTCTTTTAGTTAGAAAATATTTTATTGAAAAAAGTAGATGTGTGATGCTGCTATAAAGCATTCCAAAACCCTAGGGCCCAAAGTGGATAGCGTTAATAAATTTTAGAGGTTGTATACTATTAAAAAAATGTTCAAGAGATGGGGCTCCCATGATTGTAAAACTCCCTCCCCATGCTGTACAAATAGATATAAAGATATGGAAAGCTTTGCCAGTTCATGTGTTTATGCTTAGTATTATTTTTTTGGTCTCAAAGAGCTTTGTTACATTGTGTAGGATATTGACCAAATTTGATGAGATAACCAATGATATCAGTCGCATATTAGGTGTTTAGATGAAGAGAGGGCGTAGTGTCATACACTAGTTTCTGTTCCTAAGCTTTGTTAGAGCGTGTTGAATTCCTAGTATGGTACTGTTTGTGTACTATTTTGTGGTAAAATGTGAATGGAGAGGATATTTGTGTTACTATATTTTTCTCATTTTTTCATCTTTTAGATTTAGGCTTATGTACTTGCTTATTTTTTATTTGAATAATTCTTATTATACCCTTAGGAAGCTGAATGCGAGAAAACAGCAATGGATGTGAAGTATAATACAGACACAAAGATTGAAGACAATGCCAGACAGTTTAAACTTCAAAAGGCCCAGTTTGACCAAGAGATCAACACTGCGGTAAGTTTGAAACCTTTTATTTTGCTGTTAGTGATGACTTCTGTAATGTACTTTTTATCAATATTTTTCCTGCTCAGATTGCTGAAGATTTAAACTAAGTTTTAGCCAACTATAAAGTGGTGATGTCTGCATTAGTTTGAGTTAAGAATCAGTTGATACTTGATCATAAGATATGTTTTCTGAGAAATGGTTTTACTGTTCTTGAGTTGGAAAGTGTTGTAGTCTTATGGAAATAGATTAAAGACTCCTGGGACTACCCAGGTACCCCCTGCATAGTATTTGGTGGAATGCATGATAAATTTCATGCCATGAAACAATCCAAGAATGGATAAAATGGTGAAGATTACCTATTTGCTATATATCACTTTTAGTAGGTTGGCAGCTTTTGTAGCAGGAAGATCTTAACTAGCCCTGATTTCTTGCAGCCTTGCATAAGCTACTGCTCATCTCTTTTGGCACATTACTTAAGCAAAGAGAAGTCTCTGTACAGTACTACAGACAGATCTTTTTGACCATTGATAAGTTATATGTTATGTATGTGATTCTCTTTGGTTGCTTTTATTGATAGTTCATTCTGATTTGGTAAAACTTCCTTATTTCAGAAAGCAGAGGCTCAACTAGCATACGAACTCCAAGCAGCAAAAACGCGACAGAAGATCCGAAATGAGGAAATCGCTATTGAAGTCGTAGAAAGGAGAAAGCAGATTGAGGTAATTTTAGGGAAATTTTGATTTAATGCAAATGTTAGACAATGAAAATTAGAGGAAAATGGAAGGAGACCCCATAACTCATAGTAGTTAGGTCCAGTTTAGCATAAGAAATAGCCTGTTCTCTGTATGAGAATTCCCACTATAAACTAAACTTTTAGGAATTGTAAGTTTTGAATTTTTTGTAATGCAGAACATTAGTGAAGGCCTACTAGGAAAATCTGAGTTGTTAAACCTGTACAGACAGGCTGTAAATAAGTGTTATGATGATCAAAGCAGAGGGGGTGTTCTGCTTTGCTTTCCTCTCCATAACACTTTTTAGGTCTAATTACCGTGAAGGAGTCATAAGGACTTTGTAATCAGATAATCCGTGAAACTTTGCATTGTTTCTTTCTATACTATTGTTGATGTAATTTCTTTTAATATTTTCTTGATATCAGGTTGAGGAGCAAGAAATCAAGCGGAAGGAGAAAGAATTGATGGCCACAGTGCGCTTACCAGCTGAAGCAGAGAGTTACCGTGTAGAGACTATCGCGCAGGGCAGACGTACACAAGTAAGTTCTGTTTTACCAGATCAGGCCTTTGATGTGATTCAGAAGTAAGATATATGGTTATGACAACTTAGGCCACATTCGTTCACACTCAGTCTCTAATTGTCATGTGTAATGCACCGAAACCACAGCTCCCTTTCCACATTCATTTATTATACCTAACGCTGTCTCCCGCGTTAGTGAGTTACCGCAAGGAAACAGACAAGGGATGGCCCAACCCACCCTCCTACACATGTATATACATAAATGCCCACACATGCACAGAAACACACATATACATTTCAAAGTATACATACATATACATAGACATATGCATATATATACATGTAAATATTCATACTTGCTGCCTTCATCCGTTCCCGTCGCCATCCTGCCACACTTTATTTATTATACCTAACCGCTGTCTCCCACGTCAGTGAGGTAGCGCAGGGAAACAGAGAAGGGATGGCCCAACCCACCCTGATACACATGTATATACATAAATGCCCACACATGCACTTAAACACACATATACATTTCAAAGTATACATATACATATCAGACATATGCATATATACACATGTAAATATTCATACTTGCTGCCTTCATCCATTCCTGTCGCCACCCTGCCACACATGAAATAGCATATATATGGGCTATACCTTATTTTCTCCTTAAGTCCTTTTTGGTAATGTAAACTCTAGATACCACATACCTAATTGACCATATTGCACAAATGCATTTTACCGTTGATAACTTGCATTTTTCTTACTGTTAGTCATTTAGTATTATATTTAATATTTATTTGATTTTTTTTTATTGTACTTGATAACCGTTTCCCATGTCAGCAAGTTAGTGCCAGGAAACAGACAAAGGACGACCCATGTTTAATGTATTTTCATTTATTTAGCTATCCTACTTGATTCTCATCTTCATAAATGCCTTTCCCACCATAATGAGGTAGTTTTAGGAATGAGCAAATAGGAGTGGCCTCATTTTCACACATCCACACTTCAGCTGTTCTGTATAATGTACCAAAACCAGAGCTTACTGTATGCAGTCAGGCTACATACACTATTCCATTGTATACCTTGACCATTTCATATACTGTAGTTTAGCCCATTGGCAGCATGTACTTCTCCCAAAGCACATCAGTCAATTTATTATATATCATTCCTAACTCTCACCTTGATGAATGTTCAGGCCTTGGTACCTCAAAACCCTCTTATCTCCATCATTCCATCTCCTTCTAGGATTCCATATCCCATTTTCTCCTTCTACTTCTGACTCATAGATCCTCGAAGTCAGTCTTCCTTCACTCATCATCTTTATATATCAGAACCACCGTGATATATTTGTGATATATTTTGGTTGGTCCTCCCAGTCAGAATTGCTCTCTTACACTTTTATGCCTTACACAATCAACTTACTTTACACCACTTATCATTTTTCAGACATTCTGTTTGCAGCTGTTCACCCTCTTCTTTCCTTTTCATTTAAGGCCCAAGACTCATCCATTTAACATTATTAGGGTTATTATACCTTCAAGTGTTCCCATCATTGCCCTAATAGACAATGACCTTTCTTTCCACAAGCTCCTTCAGGACTTTAGCCGACTCCTTTTCTAATGTCAAGTTATTTTCTTTTCAGCATTAAAAGCCTGTGTTCTATGATTTTTACTGTTATGTACTATTTTCTTGTTGATTTACTTTGTACATTACATTTGTTTTTCATGCTATGTTGTTTGAACTTTTCTTACAGACTGTGGAGGCAGCCAGGGCTGAAGCTGAAAGAATTAGGCGAATTGGTGAGGCTGAAGCCTATAGTGTGGAGGCTGTTGGTAAAGCTGAGGCAGAGAGCATGAAGTTGAAGGCCATAGCATATAAACAATATGGAGAAGCTGCAATTATGTCCATGGTTTTGGATAGCTTACCTCAGGTATGGTGATTGTTTAGATCTGTTCAAAGTGATTCAAGATAGGAATTTCTCATACTTTTCCTTACAGTCATTTGATGAAGAAAAAGAGAAGGGAAGTGGGGAGAGAAAGAAAAAAATTGGATTATTTTTATTTCTAACCTATCTGCCTCTCCTGTTGTATAAGGTAACATCAGGAATAGGTGGACAGTGGCCACATTTACTTACATCCATTCTTTAGCTGTCATTATGATGTACTGAAAGCAGTGGGCAAGGGACATCATATATTAGACCTGGGGAACATCTCTTTTCTTCAATTTTCATTAAACTTTCATTTCTGTTTGAGATCATTACAGATGTATTATTCATGAGGTTCAAAAGGTTACCTTTATCCAGAGGATGTATGGTAACCTTTCTTCTTAGTCCACTGACTTTTTTTTTCCAATAGTGCATCATATAACTTCCAGTCTTTCACAATTCCACTTCATTGATACACTAGCTGTCTTTTTTAATGACAGATTGTGTCCATTTACCTCTGTATTACGCTGTTATCTTGAGTGACTTAACACCCACTATTCCCCTGACATACCTTTACTAATCTTATTCCCCATCCATGTAATATCTTACTAGACTGTCCAGAAAGCATCTCTTTTCCAGTATACGAGTAAGTAGTATGAATCAAAATGGCATCCTGTTTTGTGTTTAAGGGGTTTGCCTCTGAACTTATGCACTTACCTGCTTGTTTGTTATGCTTCTGCATAACCAAGAGTTTTTCTTCTTCTGGGTTGTCTGTATTGGTACAACCTCTTCCAAAGAATTGTAACAATTCTAACCCTTCCAACTGATGTGGTATTCTGATTAATACTATTTCCAGAGTCTGAATCTTTTTTCCCATTTCCTTAAGCATATTGAATCTCACAGCCTTCTTTCTGATCATCACTGTGGCTTTCACATTGGCAAGATTTATGGGTGATATTCATATGTTACTTATAACAAATCATCCTCTTTGCAAGACTTTGGAGAATCCTGTTTTGTAGCCCATGATGTATTGAAAGCCTTTGACAGGGTATATGGGTCATTGTAATTTAGTATCTTATTATTTGTGGTATCATAGGTTTTATTGATAATGAGTTTATTCTTTAAACATATATTCATTTCCATTGCATGTACAAAATAGTAACATCATATTGTGATATGTTTAGGATGAATCCAATTTTTTTGAGACTGTGTTTGTGTGTGTATGTGTGTCACAAGTTCACTTTTAAAAGATGAATTGGAAAAAAGATTATATAACACTTATCATTACCCTTTGCAGATCGCTGCTGAAATTGCTGCTCCACTGGCCAAGACTGATGAGATCGTAATGGTTGGTGGAGGTGACACCATGAGTAATGCCATCACAAAGATGTGTGGTGAACTTCCACCAGCTGTCCATGCCCTTACAGGTGTTGACCTCACCAAGGTATGTTCTTCAAGATCTCAAATTTCATTAAGTGGAACCGAGTACTGGATTTATGTTAACTTTTAAACAGTTAAACACCTATGATAATTAATGGACATTGCACAGTTCACTGCTAGCATTGTCAGTTGACAGTTTATCAGTTCCTGCACTCATTTAGATTGTCACCTAATATATGACTACATTTATCCATAGTTATCACAAGCATTCGCCTCCTTCACCCCCCCCCCCCCCTCTCTCTCTCTCTCTCTAGATCATAAACTAATTAATGAAAATTTCATTAGTTTTAGAATAAAGAACTCTTACTGTAGTATTGATGCCATGATTTGATAAGAATGCTGTTAATGTAAGTTGCTCATTTGTGTGAAATAAACTTCTTGTGAATACATTGGTGTAAATACAGAAAATTGGTATTTGTGTAGTTTGTTTAGTATGTGTAGTATAGATTAGCACCTGAAAAAGTAACTATAAAGTTTGTATTGTACTTGTGTATGAATATAGAACTGGGGAGAGACAGGGGTTTGCTTTTGAATGGAGAGAACCTAGAGGAAGTGGGATGATTTAGATACATGGGAGTAGACAGGGCAGCAATTGGAACTGTGGAAGTTAAAGTGATCCATAGGGTGGGTGAGGGGGCTAAGGTTCCAGGAGAGCGTGGTAAGAGAGGTCATTGTTTGTTAGGGTAAAGACTGGCATCTTTGATGGAATAGTAGTCCCTTCAATGTTTTGTGGATGTGAGGTGTACACTTTTTATGAGAAATTTTGGAGGAGGAATTTGTTGGATATGAAATGCTTGAGGACTGTATGTGGTGTGAAGAGGATTGTGTGATTAAGAAATGATAGGGTAAGAGATAGGTAAGGTAGGTAAAAAAGTTTGGTTGAGAAAGCTGAAGAGGGTGTCCTGAAATTGTCTGGACATATTGAAAGGATAACTGAGGAGAGATTGACAGAGTGGATATATATGTCAAATGGAGAGTACAAGAAAAAGAGGGATACTGAATCGGAGATGGAAAAATGGAATGAAAAAGGTTAGAGTGATTTGGGCCAGAACATGTAGGAAGGTGTAAGGCTTGCACAGGATAGAGTGAATTGGAATGATGAGGTATACAGTGGGCGATGTACTGTCAGTGGAGTGAGCCAGGGCATGTGTAACAGGAAGCTGAGGGAACCATGGAAAGGTCTGTAGGGTCTAGGTATAGACAGGGGGCTGTTATTTTTCATTCAGTATATTTAACAGGTATGGAGTGGATTTTAGATAATGAGGCCATGTGTTCATTCTCTGTCTGGTTTCCTCTGACCTCCTTATATGCCATGTTTCAGGCCACTGACAGTATATAGTACCCTGTAAATGCATTGCTCTAATTTGCTCTACCCCTTGCGTGCCTCACACCTGCGTGTTCATCCTCTGAACTTTTAAAGCATCTTTCACTCATCCTTCTATCTCATCATTGGTTTCCCTGTTTTCTTTGTTTCCTCCACATGCATTATATATATATTCCCTTAGTCATCCTTTCTTCACTCATACTTTCCATGTGTATGTGTGTATCTGTATCTACAATAGCATTTCAAATTTTGCTAATTTTGCCCAAACTGGTTACTTTTTTTTTTAACCCTCCCAAGCACATAAAGGATTCAAAGTCAAAGGAGGAGTTGGAAAAGTTGTTGATAGAAATATGAGATTGACATACAAGTATAATTTTTGGCAGCGACTAAACAAGAAATGATTGAACATGGTGAGATTTTAGATATAGGTGAGAATCTTTTCAACCAGATATATCATAAACTGATATCAAAAGGGTATTGTGTATGGACTCCTCTGTATGATTTGGCAATTGAAAATTTGGATTATATCAAAGATCATAACATGCCATTTGTCAGAATAGTGGTAGCCTGATTGATTGGATGAACCTATTTTGTGCAACAGCAGATACAACTCATACTTCCATCAGTGCTATTATGGTGCAGAGAGAAATTTTAGTTAAATAATCATTTGAAAATATAAAACACCTAAACAACTATGAAACAGTAAGTAACATATATCACTTGTGATAATATGCACAGGCCTCACCTTAGGGGTGAAATGGGAGGGTAGACATGTTTTCATTCTTCCCAGACATGATCAAATCAATAACTCAAGACCCAAGTTGGCCAATTTTACATGTAACCACTATCACCAGTATAAAATGTGTGTAAGCATTTGTAAAACAGTATAGAAAAAATTAATGTATAGAATGCTTGATCTATGTGGTGATGGAAGGAAGGTCTGAGGGTATTAGGATATATTTACACAGTAAAGCCACTGTTACAAAAGTAATGTAATTTTTCCTTATACCTTTTTCCAAGCATCACTTGTTTTCCTCTTTTAACTTTCAAAACACTGCTGCTCGCCCCTGCAATGGCCTAACATGCTGGGCATGAATAACCTCCATTTTGTCTTGAAAACCCTGTATAATCAGTGTTACAAAGTCTGCTTTCCCAAAGCTACGGGTGATGTGCAGATACTGTGATTGTTTTTTCTTATGAATAGGATGGTTATTCCTTTGTCTTTCTGCTAACAAAAGTGGTATAAATACCTTCAGCCTCATTAAGTCTCCTAGTATCTTCTTTCTTCAATTGTTCTCTGTATGATATGATGTTGCTGCTGTCTCTATGTTCTGTAAGTATATGTATTATTTTGGTCCACTGTTGTTATGAATTGTCAACAAATGCCCCAGCCACCTGGGCTTGCATTGGAGGAATGCATTAGGCTGCTACTTTACACTGTTTCTCTTTCAGGACTAACTACTTAAGGAATGTGTGATACCTCCTTCTTCACTCAAACAACTAAGCTGTTGAATCTTCTTCCTTCTCTCATCTCTCCATGTTTTTACCTTTAAGACTTCGTATGTTCTCACATCTTTTTTCTTTTTTGTTTCAACTGAGATGGCTTTTGATTTGGACGTTTTTAACTCAGAAAAGATTGAAATTTATGTGGCACATTTTCATAAGAGGAGAAATTGTTGATGCAATTTCCATTGTTGAACCTTTTGTAGGAAGAGTAGAATATTTTATACATTTTTGAGTAGATTCAACTTCACTCTCTTCATTTGCAGGTCCTAGGAAAGGTCCCAGGAGCTTCAGTGACTCAGACACCTGGTGCACCACGAGTTGCTCCTACAGCCGTATAAAAGCTTGAATCAAGGTTGAAAGACAGTAATGATATAAGAAAAGGCAAGATGTTGTGAGGGACATTTTCGAGGACATCCGATTTTTTCTTTACTATCACATTTATTCAGAAATGAGATGAATCATGATAACCAGCTACATTAATATTTTCATTGAAAACTCATGTATCTAAATGCTTCAGTTAAGGACGTTTTGAAATCTTTTTGTGCAATACTGAATAATTCACTTGAATGCAAGCTTGTTAATTATCTCTTATGTGTTTTTGGGCTACTTGTGATGAAAATGCTTGATGAGTATCTCACATTTTTATAAGATCTTCTCATATGTGTAATACAGTTAGAGAAAATAAACTTTTTAAGGAAGTTCAGTTTTTATGATGATTTGGGTCCTCATGAAAGTCGTTTAAACCTTAGATGATAAATTTCCTCTTGTTTTTTATTCATCAATTTAGAAGAAAATAAGGTCACTTGCATGAGGTGAATTCAGTTTAGGAGATAAGCAATTTTGATGCAAAGCTATTTTCAAAGTTTTAAAGTTTTCAACTGTCAGGAAATGGACTTTAGTGTTACATTACTTTCAGGATTATTGTATTCTCAGCTAATGGAACTGTTGTATTCTTCATTTCACATACAGAGAGAGTGAAGTTTGAGGAGGTTTTGTAAATATTTTCCTAGCTTTGGAAGCTTGTCTTATTCCACTCTCCTTGCTCCACTCGCCATGATATCACAGAGGAACCATAACCATTATGTTTTTTGTAAAATCCAAGTTCCAACTTCTGATATGGGTGTTAAGTTTTATATTTTAGATTTACTTTTTCATTTTCATTAGTATATCTAAGATGATTGTTTGTCTTTGAGAAATCTATTTAGTTCCAATGACCAAGCATTTTTGTCATTCTTGAGAATACCTGGAGATAGATTTGAACTCATTTGCAGAGATAAATTCACGAGCATCTTTTTTTGTGCAATACATTGAAGATTGCACCCTCGTTGAGTGTATGAATTTAGAATAATTTTTCATGGAGGATTTCTTTGTATTGTAAATGTACACAAGACTATATTGTTCTCATTGCCACTACACTTCAGGCCAAGTTTTATACTTTTGGGAAAATCATGTTATGCAATTCAGGTCAAGAATTGTTGAAGGCACACATTTTGTTTCTTAAAAAATATCCATTTTTTTTTTTCATATTTTGAAAGTATAATGAAACATACTTCTGTCCTTATGATAAAATCATGGGCATAGCCAGGATTAAGTTCGGGGAATTTACTAAATTTTTGAATTGCAGCAAAGACTACTTGACCCTCCCCCCTAAACCAAGGGAAGATTTGTGTATCTAGTTTGAATCAGAGCAGTTTTTTCTTTTTAGGGTATTATTTTAGTGAAGTCAGTTACAAGGTATTTTTGCTGAGACATTCAAGCTGTGCATTTTATTTTATTTCATTGTACAGCTAGGGTCTCGGGGGCTTTGTTCAAAATAATTTTAGCATTTTGTCATGTACTGGAGAAATATGTACGTGATGTTATCTGTTCTGATTTGATAATGTGAATGTTATCCACAGCTCTGCAAAGCATTACAAATCTCTTAATAGGTATTATCACAGTTCATTGAGTTTCTAGAGAAATATCATTTATCTCATCCATTTCTTGTAGTTACATGGATAACGGAAGACCATTTTCTTGCTTAGAAAATGACATATATTGATATTAAGGTTCTCATCAGTCAGTAAACTCAGCAAATTATTCATGAGTATTTGTCATTGCCACCAAGAGGCTTTTATTCCATTTCGTGAATTCATTGTATGCTACACTTTCAGTGTGTTATCTGTATAGATACCAAAAGACTTCATCTTATATTTATGGTGATTGACACAGGGGTTGATTGGATTTCCCAATGAGAATTTGCCAGTGCTAGGTCAGTAAGACAGGTGATCAGAATGGAGATTTGAAGCAATTGGTCTTATTGTATTATCTCCACAGAAAGCAGAATGTGTCTTGGACTACACATAAAATTGTGAGGAAAGTACAGATACGTGGATAAACTTGGATATGTGTTGTAGGGCCAAGTCAGATGGTGTAGGGAGATTTGCCATGCCATGCTTTAGTAGCCAACAAATAGAAAAGTTTAAGACATTTGCAATATATGTGTCACATTGCTGGCTGCAGTTTTTTAGGTGCTTATCAAGAACTACCACCAGTTTCTACTGTAATGTCTAGGGAAGCACAGATTTTTTTTTTTTTTTTTTTTTTTTGTCAGCATCATGATTTATGGGTTCCTTAGCATTTTTCTAAATTGGTGTTCTTAGTTTGGTCTGTCATTTGTGAAAGTGACCTTGATAACAGATGCAAGCATATGGTTTGATGCCACAGTTTCCCATACTGTGATTGAGGTGTTGATGACTGCTCAAGTGTTGTCCTTCCATCATCTGCATGATTTTTGTGTTTTACATTGGCACGTTGAGATGGCTTTTGTG